>NW_027016911.1:0-50000 GCF_036934945.1 Oncorhynchus masou masou
TCAAAAATAAATAAACAAGAACAAAAAACAGAATTCCACAAGAGCGTCCACCGGGATCAACAAGAGTACACAGAATACTAGGGCTGGGTGCTAACATACAAACACAGAGCAAAGAACTGAGGGAAACTAAGGGTTTAAATACAATCAGGGGAAACGAGGCACAGGTGCAAATAATAATGGGGATCAAGGGAAAGCAAAAGGTCAAAAAGCACAATGGGGGCATCTAGTGACCAAAAACCGGAACAACCCTGGCCAAATCCTGACAATACCCCTTAAAGACAAAGCAAAAAACAGGGTTTTAGACATTTTGGCAAAAAAAACAACAACACAGAAATACTTTATTTACATAAGTATTCAGACTATGAGACTTGGAAGATTCTTCAACTTGATTGGAGCCCACCTGTGGTAAATTCAATTGATTTGGACATGATTTGGAAAGGCACACACCTGTCTATATAAGGTCCCACAAATTGACAGTGCATGTCAGAGCAAAAACCAAGCCATGAGGTCGAATGAATTGTCCATAGAGCTCAGAGACAGGATTGTGCCAAGCTACAAATCTGTGGAAAGGTACCAAAACATTTCTGAAGTATTGAAGGTCCCCAAGAACACAGTGGCCTCCATCATTCTTAAATGGAAGAGGTCTGGAACCACCAAGACTCTTCCTAGAGCTGGCTGCCCAGCCAAACTGAGCAATCAGGGGAGAAGGGCCTTGACCAAGAATCTGATGATCACTCTGACAGAGCTCCAGAGTTCCTCTGTGGAGATGGGAGAACCTTCCAGAAGGACAATCATCTCTGCAGCACTTCACCAATCAGGACTTTATGGTAGAGTGGCCAGACGGAAGCCACTCCTCAGTAAAAGGCACATTACAGCCCGCTGGTAGTTTACCAAAAGGCACCTAAAGGACTCTGACCATGAGAAACAAGATTCTCTGGCCTGATGAAACCAAGATGGAACTCTTTGTCCTGAATTCCAAGCGTGACGTCTTGAGGAAGCCAGGCTCCATCCCTACGGTGAAGCATGGCGGTGGCAGCATCATGCTGTGGGGATGTTTTTCAGCGGCAGGGACTGGGAGACTAGTCAGGATCGAGAGAAAGATGAACGGAGCAAAGTAGAGATCCTTGATGAAAACCTTCTAGTATTAAGGGAGCAAATTACCCCCAAAAGTACAGTAGGAGCCAAAATGTCCTTTCAGTCGATGCTGCCTCACCCTAAAAAAGAAAACATTATAAATGTTTCATAAAAGTTGATCTTTGAGCTTTTTCATCAAAGTTGTTATTAAGTGTCACCGGCATTGATTGAATATGGAGACTGAGTCTTAGTGGTCAAAGGGAGGGAAAGGAGATGGCCATGGTTTCAAAATGTGTTAAATAATTGATCTATTTGACTGTTTTCATCTTTCAACTCTGTTCATGCTTAATTTACTGTGTTACTGCTACCTAGGGTTGTAAAATGACTGTGTTACTGCTATCTAGGGTTGTAAAATGACTGTGTTACTGCTACCTAGGGTTGTAAAATGACTGTGTTACTGCTACCCGGGGTTGTAAAATGACTGTGTTACTGCTACCTAGGGTTGTAAATTGACTGTGTTACTGCTACCTAGGGTTGTAAAATGACTGTGTTACTGCTACCTGGGGTTGTAAAATGACTGTGTTACTGCTACTGGGGTTGTAAAATGACTGTGTTATCTGGGGTTGTAAAATGACTGTGTTACTGGGGTTGTAAAATGACTGTGTTACCTACCTGGGGTTGTAAAATGACTGTGTTACTGCTACCTGGGGTTGTAAAATGACTGTGTTACTGCTACCTGGGGTTGTAAAATGACTGTGTTACTGCTATCTGGGGTTGTAAAATGACTGTGTTACTGCTACCTGGGGTTGTAAAATGACTGTGTTACTGCTACCTGGGGTTGTAAAATGACTGTGTTACTGCTACCTGGGGTTGTAAAATGACTGTGTTACTGCTACCTGGGGTTGTAAAATGACTGTGTTACTGCTACCTGGGGTTGTAAAATGACTGTGTTACTGCTACCTGGGGTTGTAAAATGACTGTGTTACTGCTACCTGGGGTTGTAAAATGACTGTGTTACTGCTACCTGGGGTTGTAAAATGACTGTGTTACTGCTACCTGGGGTTGTAAAAATGACTGTGTGTTACTACCTGGGGTTGTAAAATGACTGTGTTACTGCTACCTGGGGTTGTAAAATGACTGTGTTACTGCTACCTGGGGTTGTAAAATGACTGTGATTTTCCCCACATTCCCTGGATTTCCTGCTTTTTCCCTCCATAATTCCAGGAATCTTCCACCCAGAAATTGTTGGTACCCTACTGTTACCACATGCATGTTTTTTCCAACACCAACAGGCCCTGGGATTTGATCCCAGAGCGGATGACTACATTCTCAAAGCCGTTGGAATATTTGGTGGATTTTACCTGCTGTTCTTCACAGAGAAAGTACTGAAGATGGCACTAAGAACAGAGCATGAGGTATTGTCTGCTTTAAACAATTTAAACAGCATATATATATATGTATACACTGTACCTGTAACTTCGCTTTAATCGTAGCAATGTTACAAGTTGCTTTTACTAGGGTGTGTATGTCCTGTCTGTTTTTTGAGAGCCTTGTGATTGATTAATTGATTGATTTAATTAATTGATTGATTGTGAAATGGTTCTATGCCTATGACACTGTGTCGATTTGGCCCGGGTTTATTTCCTGTCTGTACATCTCTGGTCATCTAGCTAGCGTCATTTCCTGTCTGTACAGCGTCTGTGTGTTCCGTCTCTGTATGTTTACCATAGGGCCCTGGTCAGAGCTCTTACAGGGAGTACTGTATTGTACCCTTTGACACATACCCATGCTCTAATTTTTTAACCACAACTATATATAAAACATGATGTCTTTGCTGCATGGCCACAGCTGTTCTGTGCCTGTACTGTGTCGATTTGACCAGGCTTCGTTTATTGTCTCTCTGTACATCTATTTTCTCTGTATGTTTATCATCTTTGTCCTGTCTCTAGTATGTTTAATATCTTTGTCCTGTCTCTAGTATGTTTAATATCTTTGTCCTGACTCTAGTATGTTTAACATCTTTGTCCTGTCTCTAGTATGTTTAATATCTTTGTCCTGACTCTAGTATGTTTAACATCTCTGTCCTGTCTCACATCTTTGTCCTGTCTCTGTATGTAAAACCTCTTTTTTTAAATTTTACCTTTATTTTACTAGGCAAGTCAGTTAAGAACAAATTCTTATTTTCAATGACGGCCTAGGAACAGTGGGTTAACTGCCTGTTCAGGGGCAGAACGACAGATTTTGTACCTTGTCAGCTCAGGGATTTGAACTTGCAACCTTTCGGTTACTAGTCCAATGCTCTAACCACTAGGCTACACTGCACTTAGGGCTAGGTCCTTTTTTTTCTCCACTTCCTGTCTGAATGATGTGCCCAAAGTAAACTGCCTGTTACTCAGGCCCAGAAACCAGGATATGCATATAATTGGTACCATTATATAGAAAACACTTTGAAGTTTGTAGAAATGTTAAAGAGACTATAACACAATTGATATGGTGGGAGACAATCCAAAGAAAAACCAACCCAATTGTTTTTTTTTTGAGATCCCATGCTCTTACAATGGAAAGCTATGGGTCCTATGCAATTCCAGCTCCCAGATTGTGATTCCTATGGCTTCCACTAGATGTCAACAGTCTTTGTTCAAGGTTCCAGGCTTGTCTTTTCCAAAACGAGGAAGATTTTTGAGTTTGGTACAAGGAGTCACAGTTGGAAATCAGTCTGTGGACGCGTGACGAAGGAGACTCGCACTTGCTAATTTCACTTTTCTATAGAACATACTTCTTTTCGTATGAAATATTATAGTTTATTAACATTTTAGAGTACCTGAGGATTGGTGAAAAACATAGTTTGACTTGTTTTAACAAAGTTTAGCGGTAGCTTTTTGGATTCCTTTGTCTGCATGTTGAACTCAAATCAATGGTGCCAACTAAACTGACGTTTTGGGATATAAAGAAGGATTTTATCTAACCAAACGACCATGCATGTTGTAGCTGGGACCCTTTGGATTACAGATCAGAGGAAGATTTTCAAAATGTAAGTGATTTATTTAATCGCTATTTGTGATTTTTATGAAGCCTGTGTTGGTTGAAAAATATGTTGATGTGGGGCGCCCTCCTCAAACAATCACATGGCATGCTTTCGCTGTAAAGCCTACTGTAATTCGGACAATGCAGTTAAATTAAAAATAATTTAAGGTTTTAACCAATATAAGACACTTGTATGTCCAGAGATCTCTAATATCCGTAATTTTTGGGATTATTTACTTGAATTGCGCACCCTCCAATTTCACTGGAAATTGTCGACCGGTGTCCCGCTGACGGGACGCCTAGCCCTAAGTTATTTTAACATCTTTGTCCTGTCTCTCCAGCAGTAACCTTAAGCCTGCATCCCAAATTACACCCTATTCCAAATATAGTACACTTCTTTTGACCGCGGCCAATAGGAACAGGGTGCGCCATCTGGAATACACAAATGCTCTCTTTCTAACCATCTTCTTTGTCCTGCCTCTGCAGCATGGCCACAGTCACTTCTCTCCTCCAGGGCAACCGAGGCAGAACTCTCTCCAGAATGGCGATGTGTCTGAGAAGAAAGAGTCTATCACCATGACGACGTGTAGCATCAGCAGCATCAGTACAGACAACACCAGCCCAGACCCTCCAGTGTCATCCACGGAACCACCACCTCAGGTACCAGCTCTTGACGTTTCCTATAGGTACTGACATCAGGTCAGCTTCCCCTAATCCTAAACTAAACTACAAAGAATACAAAACTGACCCCAGATAGGGGCAACTTCATCCTAAACCGTCTACCAAGCAGTGTTCTGTTCACTAGACAGAAAAGAGGAGAAAACATTTTGAAAGGGAGGAAGTACTTCCGTGAATTTGTCTGTAGCCTGTCTGTAACCTGTGGCTTTCTCACCAGAGACAGAGGGGTTAGACGGGGTTAAATGAGAGAGAGGTCAAATACTCACAGTAGTAACGCAGTAGTAACGCAGTAGTAACGCAGCAGTAACACAGTAGTAACACAGTAGTACAGTAATAACATGTAGTAACGCAGTAGTAACAAGTAGTAACAAGTAGTAACGCAGTAGTAACGCAGTAGTAACGCAGTAGTAACACAGTAACACAGTAGTAACACAGTAGTAACACAGTAGTAACACAGTAGTAACACAGTAGTAACACAGTAGTAACACAGTAGTAACATGTAGTAACACAGTAGTAACACAGTAATAACATGTAGTAACACAGTAGTAACACAGTAATAACACAGTAGTAACATGTAGTAACACAGTAGTAACACAGTAATAACATATAGTAACACAGCAGTAACGCAGCAGTAACGCAGCAGTAACGCAATAGTAACGCAGCAGTAACGCAGCAGTAACGCAGCAGTAACACAGTAGTAACACAGTAATAACGCAGTAGTAACACAGTAGTAACACAGTAGTAACGCAGTAGTAACGCAGTAGTAACACAGTAGTAACACAGTAGTAACACAGTAACACAGTAACATAACAGAAATATGACAAACACATAGATGGCCTGCAACAGGGATCACCAGTGTATTGATACCACACTGGGGCCTGTGGGATGCCAGTTGGGGCACCCTGACCTCCAACGCCATTTACAGCAGCGCTGAGTATGTAGCTTAGTTATTTATTGAGCTGTTATCTGTGACGTTATTGATTGGGGAAATCAAGTTAATTGTTCATGTATAACCATTAGTTCTCTGGCTCAAGTGGAGGAGTCTGGCCTTGTTACACATCACAGAGACTGAGCGAAATGGGTGAGACAGACGCTGTCACACGGGGCGAAGGGAAATGGGACTCTGTCTCTTGTGTGACAGAGGCTGCATGCCAAATGGGAAACCTATCCCCTTTTTGGAGTATGGACTCTGGTTAAATGTCGTTCCCTCCAGGGAATAGGGTGCCATTTGGCATGTAGACTCTGTCACACAGGAGACTATGGACAGAGTCCCATTTCCCTTCGCCCTGTGTGACAGCATCAGTGGGACTGATCACAGGCCTGCGTATCCTAGACTCTTGATAAAAGCAAGAATTGTCTCGCTTGTACACAAAGACGGCTTGTTCTGGCCTGGGCCAATAAGGAGTTGGTTTGTCAAAGCAGTAGAGAAGCTACCAACCGACCATCGTGTTATTTACATACTGCATCAGATTGTTGTTGTGTTTCTTTTCTTTTCAGATTGAAGTGAAAAAAACAAACTGTTACATAGTAAACGTGTTATATAGTAAATATGTTGTATTAATTAGGCATGACATATTATATAGTAAATATATATATTAACTAAACTATGACATATTATATAGTAAATATATGTTATATTAACTAAACTATGACATATTATATTGTAAATATATATATTTACTAGACTATGACATATTATATAGTAAATATATGTTATATTAACTAAACTATGACATATTATATAGTAAATATATATATTAACTAAACTATGACATATTATATAGTAAATATATATATTAACTAAACTATGACATATTATATAGTAAATATATATATTAACTAAACTATGACATATTATATAGTAAATATATGTTATATTAACTAAACTATGACATTATATAGTAAATATATATATTAACTAAACTATGACATATTATATAGTAAATATATGTTATATTAATTAGGATATGACATTATATAGTAAATATATATATTAACTAAACTATGACATATTATATAGTAAATATATATATTAACTAGAATATGATATTACTCTCAGGTACAATCCAGTTCTACTCCCCTTTACTCTGCCTCCATCCTCTGTGACTTCCTGTCCCAGCAGGAAGTCCATGTCAATAATGTGATGTGCCACTGGCTGCGGGGTCAGCGCATCGCTAACATAAAGACGGTGGCCTGGATGATCACGCTGAGTGACGCTCTGCACAACTTCATCGACGGCCTGGCGATCGGAGCCTCTTTTACCGTGTCTGTCGTCGCTGGTTTCAGTACCTCCATCGCCATCGTCTGTGAGGAGTTTCCCCACGAGCTCGGTGAGAGATCAATCAATCATATGTATCGAGACATTACCTTCATTCTTTTATAAGCAGTTGTCATTAAGTGATTGTACAGTAACAACAGTAAGCAACTTTGGCTGAACTAAACCGACCTTCATCTGAAAAAAAAACCGATAGATTCATTTTTTTAAATAACTTGGCTATTTTTTGTTTGTTAATAAACATAACTAAAAGTCGTGCTGGTTCCTCGACGTTGTCTACTGTGTTCCTGAACCTGTCACTGTCTCTCCGGCCCTTCCTGCAGGCGACTTTGTGATCCTGCTGAATGCTGGGATGAGTATCCCCCAGGCCGTCTTCTTCAACCTGCTGTCAGCCATGTCCTGCTACATCGGCCTGGCCTTCGGCATCCTGCTAGGGAGCAACTTCGCCCCCAACGCCATCTTCGCCATCGCTGGGGGAATGTTCCTCTACATAGCACTGGCAGACATGGTGAGTAGAATGTTCCTGGTAGACATGGTGAGTAGAATGTTCCTGGTAGACATGGTGAGTAGAATGTTCCTGGTAGACATGGTGAGTAGAATGTTCCTGGTAGACATGGTGAGTAGAATGGTGAGTAGAATGTTCCTGGTAGACATGGTGAGTAGAATGTTCTGGTAGACTGAATGTTCCTGGCAGACATGGTGAGTAGAATGTTCCATGGTAGACATGGTGAGTAGAATGTTCCTGGTAGACATGGTGAGTAGAATGTTCCTGGTAGACATGGTGAGTAGAATGTTCCTGGTAGACATGGTGAGTAGAATGTTCCTGGTAGACATGGTGAGTAGAATGTTCCTGGTAGACATGGTGAGTAGAATGTTCCTGGTAGACATGGTGAGTAGAATGTTCCTGGTAGACATGATGAGTAGAATGTTCCTGGTAGACATGGTGAGTAGAATGTTCCTGGTAGACATGGTGAGTAGAATGTTCCTGGTAGACATGGTGAGTAGAATGTTCCTGGTAGACATGGTGAGTAGAATGTTCCTGGTAGACATGGTGAGTAGAATGTTCCTGGTAGACATGGTGAGTAGAATGTTCCTGGTAGACATGGTGAGTGACATGGGAGAATCTCAATTGCATTTCCCTGATTCCTTGCATTTCTCGCAGGGGGGGGGGCAGTCAGTTTCTCATCAAACCATACTGTACGTGTTATCACAGCTGCAGAGCTGCTTCTACCCCCCACCCCAGGAGGGAGGGAGGGAGGGAGGGAGGGAGGGAGCACAGCTTTATTGACTGTAAAACAGTGTGACCTGATGATAGCTGCTATCACGTCCTGACCATAGAAAGCTTTTATTTTCTATGGTAGAGTAGGTCAGGGTGTGACTGGAGGTTGTTCTAGTTTACATGTTCTATGTGGGGTTCTAGGTTCATTTTCTAATTGAGGATCATACAAAATACACCAACAACAAATCAGGGCGTGACTAGGGTGGTCTAGTATTGTTATTTCTATGTTGGTGATTTGTATGATTCCCAATTAGAGGCAGCTGGTAATCGTTGTCTCTAATTGGGGATCATACTCCAGTAGCATGTTTTCCACCTGTGGGTGATGGGATATTGTTTATGATTAGTTGCCTGTTCGCACTGCATTGTCGTCACGGTTCGTTTATTCTTTATTGTTTTGCTTAAGTTTCACTTCTTTCATTAAAATATGTGGAACTCTACGTACGCTACGCCTTGGTACGACCATCATTATTACGGACATCGTGACAGTGACAATGGAGAGAGAGGGAGGACGGTAGAACGAGGGAGAGAGATTCATTATTACGGACATCGTGACAGCAACAATGGAGAGATAGAGAGGGACGGGACGAGGGTAGAAGGGAGAGGGGAGAGAGCTTCATTATTACGGACATCGTGACAGCTACAATGGAGAGATAGAGAGAACGAGGGAGGGAGGACGGTAGAACGAGGGAGAGAGCTTCATTATTACGGACATCGTGACAGCTACAATGGAGAGATAGAGAGAGGGAGGACGGTAGAACGAGGGAGAGAGATTCATTATTACGGACATCGTGACAGCGACAATGGAGAGATAGAGAGAGGGAGGACGGTAGAACGAGGGAGAGAGATTCATTATTACGGACATCGTGACAGCTACAATGGAGAGATAGAGAGAGGGAGGACGGTAGAACGAGGGAGAGAAAGGGAGAGGGAGAGAGATTGAAATTATTCTGATATCTTGGGAAGAAACAGAATGCGATATTTAACTGTTGGTTTAAAACCGGTTGGTTCTGATTTCAGTTCCCAGAGATGAACGCCATCATGAATGAACAGGACGGGTCGACGGTGACCAATGTTATCTTCTTCCTGATCCAGAACGCCGGGCTGCTCACCGGGTTCGCTATCATCCTGCTCATCACCATGTTCGTTGGTGAGATCAACCTGGGTTAGAGCCGATGCTGTAGCTATAGAAACACTAGATGATTGACAGGGGGGTTGTTTTGAAGCCACTGCGCCACCATCTTTAAAAAAAAAAATGAAATACCGTAGACTTAATTTTATTCCTATGGAGGACTGCTCCTTCTGAGGAGTACCAATATGGTGGACGTGGCTTCAGAGCCTGTCATTGACCAATATATAGCATCGAGCAATCTAGTGTTTATACACATCATTGGGTAGAGCTGGGTGAGAGGGAAGAGAAGAACAAGGGAGGGAGAGAAAAATGAGAATGAGAGGAACAATGAGAGAAATATATCATTTCAAAGAACAAAACGTGAATGAACAGAGCTGCTTTCATTCCGCTCCGATCTCACATCGGCCCACGTCTTGTTTTACACTAATTGTTTACTGGGAAATGGAATACTTGTGCTTTTGTTTGTTTTTTTTCTTCTGACTATCATTATATTTAAATAGAGGGAACAATCACGTAACTAGTGTAAATGAAATAAAGAAACAATGTATTTAAAACAAACGTTTTCAATAAATTATTTTTTCAGTCTTTACAATGTTCTTGTGAACTTGTCTTGCTTTTACTTGAACTGATTGACGGATCTGTTGTCTCCACAAATGAGTTATATATACATTAGATGACTGATAGGGGGCGCTGTTGAATCACCGTGCCTCCATCTTGGAACTCCCCCACCATAGTAACAAGTATTTATGAATGTCTACATTCGTCTTTGCCACATGTCTTCTATTACAGACACCTTCATTCATACTTTTAAATGATATTATGTGAACTAAACATAACAAATAAAAAATACAGTATATAAAAACATTTTCTTTCAAGTAATATCTAACAATTTCACAACACATACCTAATACACATAAATCTAAGTAATGGAATTAAGAATATATAATTATATGGACGAGCAATGACTAAGATGCAATAGTATAGAATACAGTATATACATATGAGATGAGTAATGCAAGATATGTAAACATTATTAAAGTGGCATTATTTAAAGTGACGAGTGTTCCATTTATTAAAGTGGCCAATGATTTTAAGTCAGTATGTAGGCAGCAGCGTCTCTGTGTTAGTGGTGGCTGTTTACCAGTCTGATGGCCTTGAGATAGAACCTGTTTTTCAGTCTCTCTGTCCCAGCTTTGATGCACCTGTACTGACCTTGCCTTCTGGATGATAGCGGTGTGAACAGGCAGTGGCTCGGGTGGTTGATGTCCTTGATGATCTTTTTTGACCTTCCTGTGCACTCCATAGATTAGGGCCTAATGAATTTATTTCAATTGTCAGATTTCCTTATATGAACTGGAGCTCAGTAAAATCGTTGAAATTGCTGCATGTTGAGTTTATATTTTTCTTCAATAAATATCACCTGTCAAACTCATTCCACGGAGGACCAAGTGTCTGACAGGTTTTCGCTCCTCCCTTGTACTTGATTGATGAATTAAAGTAACTAATTAGTAAAGAACTCCCCTCACCTGGTTGTCTAGGGCTTAACTGACCAATACAATTTGATTCTAAAGGAAAAACCTGGAAACACGAGGCCTCCTTGGAATGAGTTTAGTTTATTTATTTATTGTATATAAACCCTATTATAAACCTTATTGTATATAAACCCTATTATAAACCTTATTGTATATAAACCCTATTATAAACCTTATTGTATATAAACCCTATTATAAACCTTATTGTATATAAACCCTATTATAAACCTTATTGTATATAAACCCTATTATAAACCTTATTGTATATAAACCCTATTATAAACCTTATTGTATATAAACCCTATTATAAACCTTATTGTATATAAACCTTATTGTATATAAACCCTATTATAAACCTTATTGTATATAAACCCTATTATAAACCTTATTGTATATAAACCCTATTATAAACCTTATTGTATATAAACCTTATTGTATATAAACCCTATTATAAACCTTATTGTATATAAACCTTATTATAAACCTTATTGTATATAAACCCTGAACTGCTGATGCTGCAGTATGTATTGGCCATAGAGCCCCACAGTATGAGTCATAATACCCATAAAACCTAGCAGTCAAACAGGGAAATGGTTCCAATCGTTTTTTCCACCCTTCATTTTTTTCCCCGTGTGGGAAACACTTAAAATAAGGGCAGTGTTTCGTGTAGGCTTACCCTGGCGAGACATCTTTTTTTAACCATGTAAAACTCTCTCTAGGACAAGGTGACACATCAATATATTCGGCTCTATTTACTCTCAGATTTTGAAATTGCTAATTAGCGTCAAAGTAGAAATGGTTGAAGACTACAAAATCATGATTTAAAACTACAAATCCCTGCAAGCTCCTGCACATCATCTCTAGCTGACACTTTTGCTAACAGGTATTGTGTCAATTTAAATCTTACACAAGACAGTATACAGAATTGTCCATTTAATTAATTTTTTTCTCAATTTATTCATTACTAAATTTTGCCTCAGTGTACATATCACTGACAAACTGAAATTGTCCACACAGACAGTGTGCTGAAGGCGCCACAGTGCCTCTTCAACCTTAGGAGGCTGAAGAAATTTAGCTTGTCACCAAAAACACTCACAAACTTCTACAGATGCACAATTGAGAGCATTCTGTCGGGCTGTATCACCGCCTGGTACGGCAACTGCTCCGCCCTCAACCGTAAGGCTCTCCAGAGGGTAGTGAGGTCTGCACAACGCATCACCGGGGGCAAACTACCTGCCCTCCAGGACACCTACCCGATGTTACAGGAAGGCCATAAAGATCATCAAGGACAACAACCACCCGAGCCACTGCCTGTTCACCCCGCTATCATCCAGAAGGCGAGGTCAGTACAGGTGCATCAAAGCTAGGACCGAGAGACTGAAAAACAGCTTCTATCTCAAGGCCATCAGACTGTTAAACAGCAACCACTAACATTGAGTGGCTGCTGCCAACACACTGACTCAACTCCAGCCACTTTAATAATGGGAATTGATGGGAAATGATGTAAAATATATCACTAGCCACTTTAAACAATGCTACCTAATATAATGTTTACATACCCTACATTATTCATCTCATATGTATACGTATATACTGTACTCTATATCATCTACTGCATCCTTATGTAATACATGTATCACTAGCCACTTTAATTATGCCACTTTGTTTACATACTCATCTCATATGTATATACTGTACTCGATACCATCTACTGTATCTTGCCTGTGCTGCTCTGCACCATCACTCATTCATATATCTTTATGTACATATTCTTTATCCCCTTACACTTGTGTATAAGACAGTAGTTTTGGAATTGTTAGTTAGATTACTTATTGGTTATTACTGCATTGTCGGAACTAGAAGCACAAGCATTTCGCTACACTCGCATTAACATCTGCTAACCATGTGTATGTGACAAATACAATTTGATTTGATTTGCTGTAGAAAAATGATTCAATAATGTGTGAGCTAGGCCATTTAACATGATTCATTATTCTCTTATTCAGAGCGATTTAGAATAGTGAGTCATTTCAAATCAAATCAAAGTTTATTTGTCATGTGTGCCGAATACAACCTTCACCTCACAGTGAAATGCTGAATACAACAGGTGTAGTAGACCTCACAGTGAAATGCTGAATACAACAGGTGTAGTAGACCTCACAGTGAAATGCTGAATACAACAGGTGTAGTAGACCTTAGAGTGAAATGCTGAATACAACAGGTGTAGGAGACCTCACAGTGAAATGCTGAATACAACAGGTGTAGTAGACCTCACAGTGAAATGCTGAATACAACAGGTGTAGTAGACCTTACAGTGAAATGTTTACTTACTTATTTACAGTAGAGGGGCTATTTACAGTAGAGGGGCTATTTACATTAGAGGGGCTATTTATAGTAGAGGGGCTATTTACAGTAGAGGGGCTATTTACAGTAGAGGTTCTATTTACAGCAGAGGGGCTATATACAGCAGAGAGGCTTTATACAGTAGCGAGGCTATATACAGTAGAGAGGCTATATACAGTAGAGAGGCTATATACAGTAGAGAGGCTATATACAGTAGAGAGGCTATATACAGTAGACCGGCTATATTCAGTAGATAGGCTATATACAGTAGACCGGCTATATACAGTAGAGAGGCTATATACAGTAGTGAGGCTATATACAGTAGCGGGGCTATATACAGTAGAGGGGCTATTTACAGTAGAGGGGCTATATACAGCAGAGAGGCTATATACAGTAGAGAGGCTATATACAGTAGAGGCTATATACAGTAGAGAGGCTATATACAGTAGAGAGATTATATACAGTAGAGAGGCTGTATACGGTAGAGAGGCTATATACAGTAGAGAGGCTATATACAGTAGACCGGCTGTATACAGTAGAGAGGCTGTATACGGTAGAGAGGCTATATACAGTAGAGAGGCTATATACAGTAGACCGGCTGTATACAGTAGAGAGGCTATATACAGTAGTGAGGCTATATACAGTAGCGGGGCTATATACAGTAGAGGGGCTATATACAGTAGAGAGGCTATATACAGTAGAGGGTATATACAGTAGAGAGGCTATATACAGTAGAGAGGCTATATACAGTAGAGGCTATATACAGTAGAGGCTATATACAGTAGAGAGATTATATACAGTAGAGAGGCTGTATACGGTAGAGAGGCTATACACAGTAGAGATGCTATATACAGTAGAGAGGCTATATACAGTAGAGAGGGTATATACAGTAGAGAGGCTATAAACAGTAGAGGCTATATACAGTAGAGAGGCTATATACAGTAGAGAGATTATATACAGTAGAGAGGCTGTATACGGTAGAGAGGCTATACACAGTAGAGATGCTATATACAGTAGAGAGGCTATATACAGCAGAGGGTATATACAGTAGAGAGGCTTTATACAGTAGAGAGATTATATACAGTAGAGAGGCTGTATACGGTAGAGAGGCTATACACAGTAGAGATGCTATATACAGTAGAGAGGCTATATACAGCAGAGGGGCTATATACAGTAGAGAGGCTGTATACAGTAGAGAGGCTATATACAGTAGAGAGGCTATGTACAGTAGAGAGGCTATACCAGTAGAGGGGCTATATACAGTAGAGGGTATGTACAGTAGAGAGGCTATATACAGTAGAGAGGCTTTATACAGTAGAGGCTATATACGGTAGAGAGGCTATATACAGTAGAGAAGCTATATACAGTAGAGAGGCTATATACAGTAGAGAGGCTATATACAGTAGAGGGGCTATATACAGTAGAGGGGCTATATACAGTAGAGGGGATATATACAGTAGCGGGGCTATATACAGTAGAGGGGCTATATACAGTAGAGAGGCTATATACAGTAGAGGGTATATACAGTAGAGAGGCTATATACAGTAGAGAGGCTATATACAGTAGAGGCTATATACAGTAGAGGCTATATACAGTAGAGAGGCTATATACAGTAGAGAGATTATATACAGTAGAGAGGCTGTATACGGTAGAGAGGCTATATACAGTAGAGAGGCTATATACAGTAGACCGGCTATATACAGTAGAGAGGCTATATACAGTAGAGGCTATATACAGTAGAGAGGCTATATACAGTAGAGAGGCTATATACAGTAGAGGCTATATACAGTAGAGAGGCTATATACAGTAGAGAGATTATATACAGTAGAGAGGCTGTATACGGTAGAGAGGCTATACACAGTAGAGATGCTATATACAGTAGAGAGGCTATATACAGCAGAGGGTATATACAGTAGAGAGGCTATATACAGTAGAGGCTATATACAGTAGAGAGGCTATATACAGTAGAGAGGCTGTATACGGTAGAGAGGCTATATACAGTAGAGAGGCTGTATACGGTAGAGAGGCTATATACAGTAGAGAGGCTATATACAGTAGCGGGGCTATATACAGTAGAGGGGCTATATACAGTAGAGAGGCTATATACAGTAGAGGCTATATACAGTAGAGAGGCTATATACAGTAGAGAGATTATATACAGTAGAGAGGCTGTATACGGTAGAGAGGCTATACACGGTAGAGATGCTATATACAGTAGAGAGGCTATATACAGTTGAGAGGGTATATACAGTAGAGAGGCTATATACAGTAGAGGCTATATACAGTAGAGAGGCTATATACAGTAGAGATTATATACAGTAGAAAGGCTGTATACAGTAGAGAGGCTATACACAGTAGAGATGCTATATACAGTAGAGAGGCTATATACAGCAGAGGGTATATACAGTAGAGAGGCTTTATACAGTAGAGAGGGTATATACAGTAGAGGCTATATACAGCAGAGGGGCTATATACAGTAGAGAGGCTGTATACAGTAGAGAGGCTATATACAGTAGAGAGGCTATGTACAGTAGAGAGGCTATAACAGTAGAGGGGCTATATACAGTAGAGGGTATATACAGTAGAGAGGCTATATACAGTAGAGAGGCTTTATACAGTAGAGGCTATATACGGTAGAGAGGCTATATACAGTAGAGAGGCTATATACAGTAGAGAGGCTATATACAGTAGAGAGGCTATAACAGTAGAGAGGCTATATACAGTAGAGGGGCTATATACAGTAGAGGGTATATACAGTAGAGAGGCTATATACAGTAGAGAGGCTATATACAGTAGAGAGGCTATATACAGTAGAGAGGCTACATACAGTAGAGGCTATATACAGTAGAGAGGCTATATACAGTAGAGAGGCTTTATACAGTAGAGGCTTTATACAGTAGAGGCTTTATACAGTAGAGAGGCTTTATACAGTAGAGGCTTTATACAGTAGAGGCTATATACAGTAGAGAGGCTATACAGTAGAGGGTTTATACAGTAGAGAGGCTATACAGTAGAGAGGCTATATACAGTAGAGAGGCTATATACAGTAGAGAGGCTATATACAGTAGAGGCTATATACAGTAGAGAGGCTTTATACAGTAGAGGCTTTATACAGTAGAGGCTATATACAGTAGAGAGGCTATACAGTAGAGGGTTTATACAGTAGAGAGGCTATACAGTAGAGAGGCTATATACAGTAGAGAGGCTATATACAGTAGAGAGGCTTTATACAGTAGCGAGGCTACATACAGACACCGGTTAGTCAGGCTGATTGAGGTGGTATGTACATGTAGATATGGTTAAAGTGACTATGCATACATGATGAACAGAGAGTAGCAGACGCGTAAAAAGAGGGGGTGGCGGGACACAATGCGGACATTCTGGTGCTGGTCCCGAAACCACAACCCTTGCGTTGCAAGCCTCAATGCTATACCATCTGAGCCACACGGAATCCTCTGAATTTAGCAGAGCAAGATAATATTTCACTTGTTTAGCTGCCCATTGAATGAAGAGTGGGATGGTAGGATGGATGTTCCTGTCAGCCAATGGGAAACAAGACGTACCCTAAACCCCTCCTATGTCAGTGAATGCGGACGTCAGAACCACAATCAACAGAACCGATAATTGTTCCCCTCCAACCGGATTTATATTTCTCAGAGACGTATCAAAATCAGGTGGGTTTTTTTTTTCTTCTCTTACAAATCGTTTCCATTACAGCTGAAAGATGAATCATACACGTTTTTTGATGGAATGCAAATATATATGATCTGACTATCGGCCTAGTTAAATAACGGTTAGATATAAAGATAACTTGCTATCTAGCTAGGTAACCATTCGGAGTAAATAGCTAGGTTTAGTTTTCCAGTAGAGTTACGTGCTATTTGCTAATCGATAGAAACGAATAAGTAATATAGCTAGGTATCAAATAGCTAGGGAAGATCAGGTTTGATATTCGTATTAATTTGATTACTGAAATATAGGGCATTGACACTGTGGTCAGTTGTCTGGGACCCGACATTTAATTGAACTCTTGTCAGGCAGAGATGAGCGTTTGAATAAGGACAGTTTTCTCTATAAGCCAAAGTGGTGAATACAATTATATATTTTAACGTACTTGAGCAGTTTTCCGTACGGTTGGGCCTTTTTTGGCGGTGAGGAATGTGAGACAATATATCCACAGGGAAGTATAGTTGCATCAGTTTTCACAGCGCTGGTGGAGCGTTCAGATGTATATCACATTCGCTCGTGCCGAAGATGAAAACACAGCCGCTCGGTAAGTAACGTTATGCGTGCACGTGTTTACACGGTTGTTTACGTGCTTCAGGTAGAAATATGAATGCTCTTCCAGCGCTTTGAAAAATTGGACATAATTATAGATTCCTGTGGATATATTGTCTCACATTTCTACTGCCAAAAGGACCAACCATATGGACAACCGGTAAAGAAAGTTCAAATATAATTTTATAAAAGAATCTGGCGGCCTGTAGAGGTCATGAGAGGAAACTTTCCTGATCAAGTATTTCTACTTGCACATCTATCACTCCAGTGTTAATTGCTAAAGTGTAAATATTTCACCACTATTGGTTGCCTTTACCTCCTTACTTCATTTGCACACACTGTATACATATTTCTCTATTGTATTATTGACTGTACGTTTGTTTATGTGTAACTCTGTGTTGTTGTTTGTGTCACACTGCTTTGCTTTATCTTGGTCAGGTCGCAGCTGTAAATGAGAACTTGTCCTCAACTAGCCTACCTGGTTAAATAAAGGGGAAATAAACAATAAAAATTCTAATCCTAATTTACACCTGAGTTGGGTTTCCAGGCAATGCAGTCAGGTGACATTCAGGTGAGGCGAGAGGGCTGTGGGGGTCACGAAATTTCGTTAGCCGGGGATTGTCAAGCAAATAACTGTCGGTCTCACGGTAATTGACCGTTAATTAACATAAAACACATTTAGCATCTCCTGGCTTCCACACAGCCTACAAGCCACTGAGCAGACCTTTTGAAACATCTACATTGGATAAAAGTCTAATAAATCCATGTAATATATCCTACACCTTCACAATAAATCCATTATTTATTTTAGACAGGTCTAAAGAAACATGATATGAAGAAAATGTAGTCAGAACGACAGAATAGCATACTCTGACTTGTCCTTATGTTAGGGTCCTGAACTGGCTGTGACACATGGCTGTGGGCTACACGAGTTCATTTAACAGACAAGATCTGCTGAGAATTCCGTGGCATTAGTTTATATTATTTTATAGTATGAAGAATAGAATTGAACAAAGCTGTAAAACGCACATACTGCTATTCTGTGTTGATAGGTCAACAAAGAAACAGGTCCTCCTAGATGCTTAATTTAGTGTCGTTAATGTAACTTTAGTTGTTCTACAAACGTTGGCCTGTACGTTTGGATGTTTAATACATTGTAAGGCTGCATGATGGGACTCTAATGATGATTTGGAGAAAAAAAGTTGCTTGAAATGCATGAGCTCTGCTTTGTTTTTGTTGTTGTGAGAAGCACTTGATAATGTCTCGGATTTCCCGGCGGGATCCCGTTTGTGTGACCATGATGCACCCTAAAATATCCATACCTTTTGCAGCCCTTCTCTCTGAGTGCTGCCGACTCCGAAGAACCTCTCGTCTCACTCACACGGCTCTCCATCACGTCATCGGGTCTTTCTCACAGGCTACAAGTGAAGACGGACACATCGGAGACGCAACTGTGCCCATCCTCATCCAATTCCGAGGTGCATATTGAAGATATTGGAAGAACTGTCCACATTTACTTTTCTTCAGCCAACAAGATGAGTAGGTCTAACGAGCAGCAAAAGCACTTGCCAATGTCAATCTACTATCCCCCATAGTACATATTCTGTGCGAGCAAAAATATATTCCAAACATTAGTCTGGGACAGTTGTGAGATGCGATAGATCCCAAATTAATACAACCACTAGCATCAAAATCAGGTCTTTTTTTTAACGCAATGTGGCTAACAGATCAGAATGTTTAGCTTAAAATGCTGATGAACTATTAGACTGTTTCTTCACGTTATGTAAAGATAAACAATGTGCTTAATATTTGCATAATATTAGGAAAGTTGAGAAATAAATATAGTAGACCTAGCCTATAGAAAGCCAATGGGATCTTCCTCTTTTTAATGGAGGCCTTCACTGTGTTTTCTCACTTCACTCTGTTTTCTCACTTCACTGTGTTTCCTTCACTCTGATTCCTTCACTCTGTTTTCTTCACTCTGTTTTCTCACTTCATTCTGTTTCCTTCACTCTGATACCTTCACTCTGTTTTCTTCACTCTGTTTCCTACACTCTGTTTTCTCACTTCACTCTGTTTCCTTCACTCTGTTTTCCCACTTCCCTCTGTTTCCTTCACTCTGATACCTTCACTCTGTTTCCTTCACTCTGTTTCCTTCACTCTGTTTCCTTCACTCTGATACCTTCACTCTGTTTCCTTCACTCTGTTTCCTTCACTCTGTTTCCTTCACTCTGTTTCCTTCACTCTGTTTCCTTCACTCTGTTTTCCCACTTCCCTCTGTTTCCTTCACTCTGTTTCCTTCACTCTGTTTCCTTCACTCTGTTTTCCCACTTCACTCTGTTTCCTTCACTCTGTTTTCCCACTTCCCTCTGTTTCCTTCACTCTGATACCTTCACTCTGTTTCCTTCACTCTGTTTCCTTCACTCTGTTTCCTTCACTCTGTTTTCCCACTTCCCTCTGTTTCCTTCACTCTGATACCTTCACTCTGTTTCCTTCACTCTGTTTCCTTCACTCTGTTTCCTTCACTCTGTTTTCCCACTTCACTCTGTTTCCTTCACTCTGTTTTCTCACTTCACTCTGTTTCCTTCACTCTGTTTTCTTCACTCTGTTTTCTTCACTCTGTTTCCTTCACTCTGTTTTCTCTCTATTGCATAGCTTATAGAAATGTTGCGCAACATGGGCTCTCATGAAGTCGATTTTCAAACACATTTGCATTGATGTCAGAGTGATTAGAGGGACAATAGAGTGATGAGAATCAGGCAGGTAGCAAGTTTGGTAGGTTACTAATGACCATCAGCAGCATCAGAGCTTGGAGAAGCCTAATTACCGTGACTAAACGGTGACGTGGAATTTGACTGCCTTTATGACTCGTGACCGCCAGTGTGGCGCTAATACGGCCACCGCAACAGCAAAAACAGCCAGACGCTCCAGGTAGACTGGCTCTGGCAGCAAACACAGCCAGACGCTCCATCTAAACTTGAACCAATTCTCAATTGCGAGACGCTTCTCGAAATACAAAGCCCTTTACTTTTATATCACATCAAAATAAACTCACAATTGCAAAATACACACCGTATACTGTGTTAACCTGGCCTTATCGCAGTTGCAGCCGAGACTATTTTTCAGTGACGACACGATTTTGGTTTGTCCTTTTCTAATACACACGGTTGTTCGGAGCATGCGAGATAGACAGAAGAACCGTCTGTTCTAATTATACCTGTCTTCCGTAAACACGCGCTATAACATGGAGATATGGCCTTATGGGAACACTAACCCCACAGAGGTCGCGTTCATGCAGGATTCGTTCATGCAGGATTCATTCATGCAGGATGCGTTAATGCAGGATTCGTTCATGCAGGATTCGTTAATGCAGGATTCGTTAATGCAGGATGCAGGATTCGTTCATGCAGGATTCGTTCATGCAGGATGCGTTAATGCAGGATTCGTTCATGCAGGATTCGTTCATGCAGGATTCGTTAATGCAGGATATGTTAATGCAGGATTTGTTAATGCAGGATTCGTTAATGCAGGATTCGTTAATGCAGGATGCGTTAATGCAGGATTCGTTAATGCAGGATTCGTTAATGCAGGATTCGTTAATGCAGGATTCGTTCATGCAGGATTCGTTCATGCAGGATTCGTTAATGCAGGATTCATTAATGCAGGATTCGTTCATGCAGGATTCGTTCATGCAGGATTTTTAGATAAAACATAGAAAAAGACCTTGCTGCAGATCTAAATAGCTTGTTATTGTATATTCTGCCCAGCTTCAGTCAGGGTTCGCTCCAAATCATGGAAAATAAGTAATTTCGTGCCTTAGGTCCACTTTTCCATTGGGATGAATATATATTTGATCTCTTCATTGGGTCACCAGACAGCAGTCTGGCTGATGTGTGGGCTACTTTTCTCCTTTTTTTTCCAGTAGAAAGTTCAAATGTAAGATGAAGTTTTAAGCAAAACATTAGGACATGTAGTTGGCTAGATTCTTTCAATGATAAACATTATAAATATGATGGCCATTCTCAGAGCACATCGTTATGTCTACTGCTCTATCACTCAGTACACTTGTTATGTTCCATCAGTCATTCACAGTGTTCAGAGGTAAACAACCTGGCAGATGACAATGCACACAATATACTTACGTTGTCCTATTCAATGATCAATGAAATGGGTTAATAAATAGCTTAACGCATGGCTACTGCCTGCGTTTACTACAGACACATTCAGATGAACGTAGGAGAACTCACTGTTCACCGTATAGTGGTTCGCTTTAGAGAGGAGCAAAGCTTCTCTCCTGACACTTGTCACAACATTTATACAATCAAAATAAACTATCTACATGTCATTTTGTTTTTCTAATGATCTGTTGCTTGGTAAACATGCCTGGGAGAGAATAAATAATATCAAAGGAAGCATGGGCTTGGATCACGACATATTCCGCCGCGTTCATATGCTAGTCAGAACTAGGAAACTCTGAAATGTTTGACTTGCTAACTGGTTGAAGTCGTAAATTACAGAGTTTCCAAGTTCCTGACTAGCACGTGAACCCAGCAACAACGACAGACGCCATCAGCAATGGAATAATAAGGACAGGTAAAGTAGGCAGACTAAAACAACCCTATGGCCTCAGCCAAGTAGACAGACTAAAACAACCCTATGGCCTCAGCCAAGTAGACAGACTAAAACGACCCTATGGCCTCAGCCAAGTAGGTAGACTAAAACGACCCTATGGCCTCAGCCAAGTAGACAGACTAAAACGACTTTATGGCCTCAGCCAAGTAGGCAGACTAAAACGACCCTATGGCCTCAGCCAAGTAGGCAGGCTAAAACGACCCTATGGCCTCAGCCAAGTAGGCAGGCTAAAACGACCCTATGGCCTCAGCCAAGTAGGCAGGCTAAAATGACCCTATGGCCTCAGCCAAGTAGGTAGACTAAAATGACCCTATGGCCTCAGCCAAGTAGGTAGACTAAAACAACCCTATGGCCTCAGCCAAGTAGGCAGACTAAAATGATCCTATGGCCTCAGCCAAGTAGGCAGACTAAAATGACCCTATGGCCTCAGCCAAGTAGGCAGACTAAAACGACCCTATGGCCTCAGCCAAGTAGGCAGACTAAAATGACCCTATGGCCTCAGCCAAGTAGGCAGACTAAAATGACCCTATGGCCTCAGCCAAGTAGGCAGACTAAAATGACCCTATGGCCTCAGCCAAGTAGGCAGACTAAAATGACCCTATGGCCTCAGCCAAGTAGGCAGACTAAAATGACCCTATGGCCTCAGCCAAGTAGGCAGACTAAAACGACCCTATGGCCTCAGCAAAGCAGAGACAAAAACGACCCTATGGCCTCAGCCAAGTAGGCAGACTAAAACGACCCTATGGCCTCAGCAAAGCAGAGACAAAAACGACCCTATGGCCTCAGCCAAGTAGGCAGACTAAAACGACCCTATGGCCTCAGCAAAGCAGAGACTAAAACGACCCTATGGCCTCAGCCAAGTAGGCAGACTAAAACGACCCTATGGCCTCAGCAAGCAGAGACAAAACGACCCTATGGCCTCAGCCAAGTAGGCAGACTAAAACGACCCTATGGCCTCAGCAAGCAGAGACTAAAACAACCCTATGGCCTCAGCCAAGTAGGCAGACTAAAACGACCCTATGGCCTCAGCCAAGTAGGCAGACTAAAACAACCCTATGGCCTCAGCCAAGTAGGCAGTCTAAAACAACTCTATGGCCTCAGCCAAGTAGGCAGACTAAAACGACCCTATGGCCTCAGCAAAGTAGGTAGACTAAAACAACCCTATGGCCTCAGCCAAGTAGGCAGACTAAAACGACCCTATGGCCTCAGCCAAGTAGGCAGGAAATTACTAAATTGAATAACAATGACAAGTTACGGGATTCTGATTCAATACAAGATGTTTGGAGAAGGGGAGACTTGTGCCCTGAGACGAGCGACTGTGTAAAACATTCACTAAACCCTACACCTCAACTAAACATTGTAATGAATAATGTAGATATTGAGCAAGTTGAGGTGAATAAACTGCTTGGAGTAACCCTGGATTATAAACTGTCATGGTCAAAACATATTGATACAACATTAGATAAGATGGGGAGAGGTCTGTCCATAATAAAGCACTGCTCTGCCTTCTTAACAACACTATCAACAAGGATGGTCCTACAGGCCCTAGTTTCTACCTTCTTAACAACACTATCAACAAGGCAGGTCCTACAGGCCCTAGTTTCTACCTTCTTAACAACACTATCAACAAGGCAGGTCCTACAGGCCCTAGTTTCTACCTTCTTAACAACACTATCAACAAAGATGGTCCTACAGGCCCTAGTTTCTACCTTCGTAACAACACTATCAACAAGAATGGTCCTACAGGCCCTAGTTTCTACCTTCTTAACAACACTATAAACAAGGCAGGTCCTACAGGCCCTAGTTTCTACCTTCTTAACAACACTATCAACAAGGCAGGTCCTAGTTTCTACCTTATTAACAACACTATCAACAAGGCAGGTCCTACAGGCCCTAGTTTCTACCTTCTTAACAACACTATCAACAAGGCAGGTCCTTACAGGCCCTAGTTTCTACCTTCTTAACAACACTATCAACAAGGCAGGTCCTACAGGGTAGACTGAGAGTAGACTGTCCTTCTTGGACAACACTATGTTGTACTGGCAGGTCCTGTCAGCTCTCACTGTGTCCTCTCTAACAAACTATCAGAGCAAGGATGGTCCTGGCTGGCCCAGTTTCACGATCTTAACAAGATTTGAGGAAAGGCAGGTCCGTGAAGGAGATCTTCACCATGGGGATCAACAAGGATGGTCCCCTCCTAGTTCATGCACCTTCTTAACAGCCACTGACCCAACAAGGCAGGTCCTACAGGCCCTGTTTCTACCTTCTTAATAACACTATCAACAAGGCTGTCCTACAGGCCCTAGTTTCTACCTTCTTAACAACACTATCAACAAGGCAGGTCCTACAGGGCCTAGTTTCTACCTTCTTAACAACACTGTCCAAGGAAGGACCTACAGGCCCTAGGAGAACAACACTATCAACAAGGGTGGCTACAGGCCGGGTGGTTTCTACCTTCTTAACAACACTATCAACAAGGCAGGTCCTACAGGCCCTAGTTTCTACCTTCTTAACAACACTATCAACAAGGCAGGTCCTACAGGCCCTAGTTTTGTCACACCTGGACAACTGTTCAGTCGTGTGGTCAGGTGCCACAAAAATATTACTTATTGTATTGTAATGATTTTCAAATTGTCTAAACTGCCTTAATTTTGCTAGACCCCAGGAAGAGTAGCTGCTGCCTTGGCAGGAACTACTGGGGATCCATAATAAACCCCCAGGAAGAGTAGCTGCTGCCTTGACAGGAACTAATGGGGATCCATAATAAACCCCCAGGAAGAGTAGCTGCTGCCTTGGCAGGAACTAATGGGGATCCATAATAAACCCCAGGAAGAGTAGCTGCTGCCTTGTCAGGAACTAATGGGGATCCATAATAAACCCCAGGAAGAGTAGCTGCTGCCTTGGCAGGAACTAATGGGGATCCATAATAAACCCCAGGAAGAGTAGCTGCTGTCTTGGCAGGAACTAATGGGGATCCATAATAAACCCCAGGAAGAGTAGCTGCTGGCTTGGCAGGAACTAATGGGGATCCATAAGAAACCCCAGGAAGAGTAGCTGCTGCCTTGGCAGGAACTAATGGGGACTAATTACCCCAGGAAGAGTAGCTGCTGCCTTGGCAGGAACTAATGGGGATCCATAATAAACCCCAGGAAGAGAGCTGCTGCCTGCAGGGGGAACTAGGAGGGATCCTGGAATTACCCCAGGAAGAGTAGGACTGGCCTTGGCAGGAACTAATGGGGACTGGAATTACTGCAGGGGGAAATAAGAGGACTGCCTTGGCAGGAGGAATGGGGATCCATAATAAACCCCAGGAAGAGTAGCTGCTGACTTGACAGGAACTAATGGGGAAATAGGAACCCCAGGAAGAGTAGCTGCTGCCTTGGCAGGAACTAATGGGGATCCAAATACCCCAGGAAGAGTAGCTGCTGGACTTGGCAGGGGGGAACTAAGGGGACTGGAATAAACCCAGGAAGAGTAGCTGCTGCCTTGGCAGGAACTAATGGGGATCCATAATAAACCCCAGGGGGAAATAAGAGGCTTACTTGGCAGGAACTAATGGGGATCCATACTAAACCTCAGGAAGAGTAGCTGCTGACTGGCAGGAACTAATGGGGATCCATAATAAACCCCAGGAAGAGTAGCTGCTGCCTTGGCAGGAACTAAGGGGATCCATAATAAACCCCAGGAAGAAATAGCTGCTGCCTTGGCAGGAACTAATGGGGATCCATAATAAACCCCAGGAAAGTAGAGGACTGACTTTGCAGGGGGAAATAATGAGGATCCATAATAAACCCCAGGAAGAGTACTGCCTTGGCAGGAACTGGATTCATAATAAATACAAAGTACAGAGTAGACTCAAGTTTATGACTATGTTTGTCTGTTGGACTGAACGGTAGGTTGTACTGACTGTCAGCTCTCACTGTGTCCTTTCTACTAAAGGGCACAGTGCCATGGCTGGAGGACACTGACTTACTTCTGCAAGGAGACCATGAAGGAATCTTCAATGGAGGATTGGGAACTAACTGCTCAATACTGCAAACAGCTCAACCTGCAGATGACCTGATGGTCACGTTTACTCCAGGGCAGAAATCCCTGACTGGGGGAAATAGGGGGAAACTGCAGGGAGGACTGGACTTACTGCAGGGAGGAATGGACTTACTGAGGAGGAATGGACTTACTGCAGGGGGAATGGATACTGGAGAACAAGGACTGGACTTACTGCAGGGGGCTGGACTTACTGCACGGCCGGGTGGTGGGACAGAGGGGAAATAGGGTGGACTTACTGCAGGCAGGGTGGGAGAGGGCACCAGGCTGCATGGAGCTGGACTTACTGCAGGGAGGACACCGGAGGATGGGCATCGCCAGGACTGCAGGGGGACAGGGCAGACTTCAGCAGAGGGGCTTCCCTGCAGGGAGGACTGGACTTACTGCTGGGGGATGACTGCACAGAGGCTGAAATAGGAGGACTGGACTTACTGCAGGGAGGAAGTTCGTGGACTTACTGCAGGGGAACCCTGGATAGCAGGGGACTGGACTTACTGCAGGGGGAAATAAGAGGACTGGACTTACTGCAGGGGGGAAATAAGAGGACTTACTGCAGGGGGAAAGGGTTATAATATCTGTACATTATAGGAACACCTGTATTTACAAAAGTACAATGATTAATGTTTTACTTTAGCTTGAGATTAAGAATCAGCGGTAGAGACATATATAAGTGCATGAAGAGGTACTGGAAGATGCCTGTTTTATTGAAACTCTACTTTCAGTTCCTGTTGATACTCTGTCCAGTCTTACTTCTGCTAGCACATGATAGCAATAAGGGGAAGGAGGATTGGGAGACTAACTGCCAATAACACAAAAAGCTCAACTCTGCAGAGACATCTTTGTAATCAAGTTAAAAGACATCATCCTGGGTGGGCAGAAATCCCTGACAGGGGGAAATAGGAGGACTGGACTTACTGCAGGGAGGACTGGACTTACTGCAGGGAGGACTGGACTTACTGCAGGGAGGGGAATAGGAGGACTGGACTTACTGCAGGGAGGACTGGACTTACTGCAGGGAGGACTGGACTTACTGCAGGGAGGACTGGACTTACTGCAGGGAGGGGAATAGGAGGACTGGACTTACTGCAGGGAGGGGAATAGGAGGACTGGACTTACTGCAGGGGAGGATGGGCAGGGGGAATAGGGGAGGACTGGACTTACTGCAGGGGGAAATAGGAGGACTGGACTTACTGCAGGGGGAGGACTGGACTTACTGCAGGGAGGACTGGACTTACTGCAGGGGGAAATAGGAGGAGGACTGGACTTACTGCAGGGAGGATGGGGAATAGGAGGACTGGACTTACTGCAGGGGGACTGGACTTACTAGGGGAGGACTGGACTTACTGCAGGGAGGAAATAGGAGGACTGGGAGGACTGGACTTACTGCAGGGGGAGGAATGGACTAGGAGGACTGGACTTACTGCAGAGGGGAAATAGGAGGACTGGACTTACTGCAGGGGGGACTGGACTTACTAGGGGAGGACTGGACTTACTGCAGGGGGACTGGAACTGCAGGGGGAAATAGGAGGACTGGACTTACTGCAGGGGGAAATAGGGGAGGACTGGACTTACTGGGGGACTGGACTTACTGCAGGGGGAGGACTGGACTTACTGCAGGGGGAAATAGGGAGGACTGGACTTACTGCAGGGGGAAATAGGGGAGGACTGGACTTACTGCAGGGGGGGAAATAGGAGGACTGGACTTACTGCAGGGGGGAAATAGGAGGACTGGACTTACTGCAGGGGGGGAAATAGGAGGACTGGACTTACTGCACTGGGGGAAATAGGAGGACTGGACTTACTGCAGGGGGGGAGGACTGGACTTACTGCAGGGGGAGGGGAAAGGGGGAAATGAGGACTGGACTTACTGCAGGGGGGGGAAATAGGAGGACTGGACTTAGGGAGGACTGGACTTACTGCAGGGGGGAAATAGGAGGACTGGACTTACTGCAGGGGGGGACTGGACTTACTGGGGGAAATAGGAGGACTGGACTTACTGCAGGGGGAAATAGGAGGACTGGACTTACTGCAGGGGGAAATACTGCAGGGGGGACTGGACTTACTGCAGGAGGACTGGGGGGGAAATAGGAGGACTGGACTTACTGCAGGGGGAAATAGGAGGACTGGACTTACTGCAGGGGGGAAATAGGAGGACTGGACTTACTGCAGGGGGAAATAGGAGGACTGGACTTACTGCAGGGGGAAATAGGAGGACTGGACTTACTGCAGGGGGAAATAGGAGGGGGGGAAATAGGAGGACTGGACTTACTGCAGGGGGGAAATAGGAGGACTGGACTTACTGCAGGGGGGGAAATAGGAGGACTGGACTTACTGCAGGGAGGAAATAGGAGGACTGGACTTACTGCAGGGGGAAATAGGAGGACTGGACTTACTGCAGGGAGGGAAATAGGAGGACTGGACTTACTGCAGGGGGAAATAGGAGGACTGGACTTACTGCAGGGGGAAATAGGAGGACTGGACTTACTGCAGGGGGGAAATAGGAGGACTGGACTTACTGCAGGGGGGAAATAGGAGGACTGGACTTACTGCTTAGGGGGAAATAGGAGGACTGGACTTACTGCAGGGGGGAAATAGGAGGACTGGACTTACTGCAGGGGGAAATAGGAGGACTGGACTTAATAGGAGGACTGGACTTACTGCAGGGGGGAAATAGGGAGGACTGGACTTACTGCAGGGGGAAATAGGAGGACTGGACTTACTGCAGGGAAATAGGAGGACTGGACTTACTGCAGGGGGAAATAGGAGGACTGGACTTACTGCAGGGGGGAGGACTGGACTTACTGCAGGGGGGAAATAGGAGGACTGGACTTACTGCAGGGGGGAAATAGGAGGACTGGACTTACTGCAGGGGGGAAATAGGAGGACTGGACTGGACTTACTGCAGGGGGGAAATAGGAGGACTGGACTTACTGCAGGGGGAAATAGGAGGACTGGACTTACTGCAGGGGGAGGAAATAGGGGGAGGAGGACTTACTGCAGGGGGAAATAGGAGGACTGGACTTACTGCAGGGGGAAATAGGAGGACTGGACTTACTGCAGGGGGAAATAGGAGGACTGGACTTACTGCAGGGAGGAAATAGGAGGACTGGACTTACTGCAGGGGGAAATAGGAGGACTGGACTTACTGCAGGGGGGAAATAGGAGGACTGGACTTACTGCAGGGGGAAATAGGAGGACTGGACTTACTGCAGGGGGAAATAGGAGGACTGGACTTACTGCAGGGGGGGAAATGGACTTACTGCAGGGGGAAATAGGAGGACTGGACTGGACTTACTGCAGGGGGGAAATAGGAGGACTGGACTTACTGCAGGGGGAAATATAGGAGGACTGGACTTACTGCAGGGGGAAATAGGAGGACTGGACTTACTGCAGGGGGGAAATAGGAGGACTGGACTTACTGCAGGGGGGAAATAGGAGGACTGGACTTACTGCAGGGGGGAAATAGGGGAGGACTGGACTTACTGCAGGGGGAAATAGGGTGAGGACTGGACTTACTGCAGGGGGGAAATAGGAGGACTGGACTTACTGCAGGGGGGGAAATAGGAGGACTGGACTTACTGCAGGGGGAAATAGGAGGACTGGACTTACTGCAGGGGGGAAATAGGAGGACTGGACTTACTGCAGGGGGGAAATAGGAGGACTGGACTTACTGCAGGGGGGGAAATAGGAGGACTGGACTTACTGCAGGGGGGAAATAGGGAGGACTGGACTTACTGCAGGGGGGAAATAGGAGGAGGACTGGACTTACTGCAGGGGGGAAATAGGAGGACTGGACTTACTGCAGGGGGAAATAGGAGGACTGGACTTACTGCAGGGGGAAATAGGAGGACTGGACTTACTGCAGGGGGAAATAGGAGGACTGGACTTACTGCAGGGGGAAATAGGAGGACTGGACTTACTGCAGAGGGGAAATAGGAGGACTGGACTTACTGCAGGGGGAAATAGGAGGACTGGACTTACTGCAGAGGGGAAATAGGAGGACTGGACTTACTGCAGGGGGAAATAGGAGGACTGGACTTACTGCAGGGGGGAAATAGGAGGACTGGACTTACTGCAGGGAGGACTGGACTTACTGCAGGGGGGGAATAGGAGGACTGGACTTACTGCAGAGGGGAAATAGGAGGACTGGACTTACTGCAGAGGGGAAATAGGAGGACTGGACTTACTGCACTGGGGGGAAATAGGAGGACTGGACTTACTGCAGGGGGGAAATAGGAGGACTGGACTGGACTTACTAGGGAGGACTGGACTTACTGCAGGGGGAAATAGGAGGACTGGACTTACTGCAGGGGGGGGGACTGGAACTAGGGGAGGAAATAGGAGGACTGGACTTACTGCAGGGGGGAAATAGGAGGACTGGACTTACTGCAGGGGGGGAAATAGGAGGACTGGACTTACTGCAGGGGGAAATAGGAAATAGGAGGGGGAAATAGGAGGACTGGACTTACTGCAGGGGGGAAATAGGAGGACTGGACTTACTGCAGGGGGGGGAAATAGGAGGACTGGACTTACTGCAGGGGGAAATAGGAGGACTGGACTTACTGCAGGGGGGAAATAGGAGGACTGGACTTACTGCAGGGGGGAAATAGGAGGACTGGACTTACTGGACTTACTGCAGGGGGGAAATAGGAGGACTGGACTTACTGCAGGGGGAAATAGGAGGACTGGACTTACTGCAGGGGGGAATAGGAGGACTGGACTTACTGCAGGGGGAAATAGGAGGACTGGACTTACTGCAGGGGGAAATAGGAGGACTGGACTTACTGCAGGGGGAAATAGGAGGACTGGACTTACTGCAGGGGGAAATAGGAGGACTGGACTTACTGCAGGGGGGAAATAGGAGGACTGGACTTACTGCAGGGGGAAATAGGAGGACTGGACTTACTGCAGGGACTGGGAAATAGGAGGACTGGACTTACTGCAGGGGGAAATAGGAGGACTGGACTTACTGCAGGGGGAAATAGGAGGACTGGACTTACTGCAGGGGGGGAAATAGGAGGACTGGACTTACTGCAGGAGGACTGGGGGAAATAGGAGGACTGGACTTACTGCAGGGGGGGAAATAGGAGGACTGGACTTACTGCTTTCTGGGGGAAATAGGAGGACTGGACTTACTGCAGGGGGGAAATAGGAGGACTGGACTTACTGCAGAGGGGGAAATAGGAGGACTGGACTTACTGCAGGGGGGGAAATAGGAGGACTGGACTTACTGCAGGGGGGGGGGAAATAGGGGGAGGACTGGACTTACTGCAGGGGAGGAAATAGGAGGACTAGACTTACTGCAGGGGGAAATAGGAGGACTGGACTTACTGCAGGGGGGAAATAGGAGGACTGGACTTACTGCAGGGACTGGGCAGGGGGAAATAGGAGGACTGGACTTACTGCAGGGAGGAAATAGGAGGACTTGAATTACTGCAGGGGGGAAATAGGAGGACTGGACTTACTGCAGGGGGGAAATAGGAGGACTGGACTTACTGCAGGGGGGAAATAGGAGGACTGGACTTACTGCAGGGGGAAATAGGAGGACTGGACTTACTGCAGGGAGGGGGAAATAGGAGGACTGGACTTACTGCAGGAGGACTGGGAGGAGGACTGGGGGGAATAGGAGGACTGGACTTACTGCAGGGGGAAATAGGAGGACTGGGGGGGAAATAGGAGGACTGGACTTACTGCAGGGGGGAAATAGGAGGACTGGACTTACTGCAGGGGGGAAATAGGGAGGACTGGACTTACTGCAGGAGGGGGGAAATAGGAGGACTGGACTTACTGCAGGGGGAAATAGGAGGACTGGACTTACTGCAGGGGGAAATAGGAGGACTGGACTTACTGCAGGGGGGAAATAGGAGGACTGGACTTACTGCAGGGGGGAAATAGGAGGACTGGACTTACTGCAGGGGGAAATAGGAGGACTGGACTTACTGCAGGAGGACTGGACTGCAGGGGGGAAATACTGCTTAGACAGGGGGGAAATAGGAGGACTGGACTTACTGCAGGGGGAAATAGGAGGACTGGACTTTACATACTGATCTACTGGGGGGAAATAGGAGGACTGGACTTACTGCAGGGGGGGGGAAATAGGAGGACTGGACTTACTGCAGGGGGGAAAATAGGAGGACTGGAATTACTGTAAGGGGGGGAAATAGGAGGAGGACTGGACTTACTGCAGGGGGAAATAGGAGGACTGGACTTACTGCAGGGGGGAAATAGGAGGACTGGACTTACTGCAGGGGGGAAATCCTGGAGGAGGACTGGACTTACTGCAGGGGGAGGAAATAGGAGGACTGGACTTACTGCAGGGGGAGGAAATAGGGGAGGACAGGAGGGACTTACTGCAGGGGAGGAAATAGGAGGAGGACTGGACTTACTGCAGGGGAGGAAATAGGAGGACTGGACTTACTGTTATGGGGGAAATAGGAACAATTACTGGACTTACTGCAGGGGGGGGGAAAGCATGGGGAGGACTGGACTTACTGCAGGGGGGAAATAGGAGGACTGGACTTACTGCAGGGGGAAATAGGAAGACTGGACTTACTGCAGGGGAGGGGGAAATAGGAGGACTGGACTTACTGCAGGGGGAAATAGGAGGACTACTGACTTACTGCCTGTGCAGAAACAGGATTCAATCCATCTGCTGTACTGGACAGGTGCAGAAACAGGACTGGGTCCAGTTTCATTCCAGCCTGTATGACTGTGTCTGGACTTTGCCATGGTTGATCTACAGTTGTTGAATAATATTTCTGGTCATGAACCCCTCAGTACCAGTGCTAGGCAGCACTGAGTGCAAATGGGACTAAATTACTGATGTAATGGACATTTTAACAGTTGTTTAATTATAGTCAATTAATGTGTGTAATTTTGTGCATACTGGACATTACGTTTTGACTTAATGTGTCAATTAAAAGGGGTTGAATAATTCATTCTGGTTCTTTTTGTTTTTCTCCTACTGATTTTATTGGATTCAGGGGATTATGGGTCCATGCAAATCTGGACCTCAAAACCAGTCCTACTGCTGATCTTCCATGTGTCCCCTCTAATGAGGACACTTCAGGTCTGAGACGCCCATGAGGGAGCTGGGAAGACCAAGGCACTCTCATATATTTAAAATTACTTTTATTGTTATGGCATGTTCAATGGAACATCTACTGTTGCCTTGATTCAATACCCCCTCATTTGGTCTTGGAGACCTTCTTATCCAGAAGATCTACAATGTCTGCCTGTGAATTCAATGACCCCCTACTGGAACAGCCACTTTATTCAATACCCCCTACTGCATCTGTGATTCAATACCCCATACTGTCTGCCTGTGATTCAGGATTACTGTCTTTGATTCAATACCCCCCTACTGTCTGCCTGTGATTCAATACCCCCTACTGTCTGCCTGTGATTCAATCAGGTGTCCCGGGTCTGCCTGTGATTCAATACCCCCTACTGTCTGCCTGTGATTCAATACCCCGTGAGGGAGTTTCAATTCCACCACTGTCTGGGGGTGATTCAATACAGTTTTGACCTGAGCGGGAACCCTACTGTCTGCCTGTGATTAGGGAGGCGAGCAGGCCTACTGTCTGCCTGTGAACCCCGCTACTGTCTGCCTGTGATTCAATTGGGTGTAGGGCCTGTGATTCAATACCCCCCTACTGTCTGCCTGTGATTCAATACCCCCTACTGTCTGCCTGTGATTCAATACCCCCTACTGTCTTGTGAGCGGATGCGAGCTTCAACTGTGCCAGTGATTCAAGACCCCCCTACTGTCTGCCTGTGATTCAATACCCCCCTACTGTCTGCCTGTGATTCAATACCCCCTACTGTCTGCCTGTGATTCTGGATGAGTTGTAGGGGTTTAATGGCACTGCCTGTGATTCCCAGCCTACTGTCTGCCTGTGATTCAATACCCCCCAGACTGGGAGATACTGTCTGCCTGTGATTCAGGACCTGCTGCCCCTACTGTCTGCCTGTGATTCACCCCCCTACTGTCTGCCTGTGATTCAATACCCCGGATGTTGTGTGAGCATGAACCTGCCTGTGATTCGGGCCCCCTACTGATGCCTGTATTCAAGACCCCCCTACAGGGTCTGCCAGGATCTGTGATTCAATACCCCTTACTGTCTGCCTGTGAGGAGGACACACTGGCCTGTGATTCAAACCCCGTGATGTCTGCCTGTGATTCAATACCCCCACTGTCTGCCTGGGAGGAAGAGCCCCTCTGTCTGCCGTGTTCAGCTTGTCTGGTGATTCAATCCCCTACATCCCACTGATATGTCTGCCTGTGACATGCAGTCTGATGTGATTCAATACCCCCTGGTCACTGTCTGCCTGTGATTCAATATTAATTGTGTCTGCCTGCATAGCAATGATAGGAGAGACCATGTGAGTGATTCAATGACCCAAGTGACTTGGTGTCTGCCTGTGATTCAATAGGACTGTCTGCCTGTGATTCAGACCCCCCCTGTCTGGGACACCCCAGTCTGCCTGTGATTCAAGCCCCTACTGTCTGCCTGTGATTCAATACCCCTGGTAGGAGCGACTGTCTGCCTGTGATTCAATGGGCCGCTGCCGGAGATGCCCAACTACTGTCTGCCTGTGATTGGAGAGGAGGATCTGATGGTTCACAGTATAAGGCAGCCCCTAGGTCTGAAGGATGAGAGCAGTCTGCCTGTGAGAAGTTACTGTCTGCCTGTGCGGAGCACTGTCTGCCTGTGATACAAGACCCCCCTACTGTCTGCCTGTGATTGAATACCCCCCTAGTCTTGAAACCTGACTGTCTTGGATTCAATAACTGTCTGCCTGTGATTCAATACCCCGGGAGAGTCTGCCTGTGAATTCAATAGTACTGTCTGCCTGTGAGAAAAGAAAGTCTGCCTGGATACTGGTCTGTAGTGTTGACATCGGAGGGATCTGTAGGTTTTTTCAAGAAGGGGTCTCGCTCCTTGAAGATGGAAGGACGTACCCCCACGGTCTGCCTGGATGAGTTGATGAGCGAGGTGAGGTAAGGGAGAAGGTCTGCCTGTGAAATGGTCTGGAGAAGTGAGGAGGGGATAGGGTCTGCCGGGCAGGTTGTCTGCCTGTGCGGCCCCCGTCACAAGAAGCGAGATTTCATCTGAAATCTGAACAAATACTATTTGCCTGTTTTAAATTCAGACGTCTACTGTCATTGGCCTTTGTCTTGGATTCAACCTTCTGTCTGCCTAAAGATTCAATACTCTTTTGTCTGCCTGTGAAAACCCCCCTTCTGTTTTTACAAGAAAACTAGCAGTACTTTATATTTCAATACCCCCCTACTGTCTGCCTGTGATTCAATACCCCCTACTGTCTGCCTGTGATTCAATACCCCCTACTGTCTGCCTGTGATTCAATACCCCCTACTGTCTGCCTGTGATTCAATACCCCCTACTGTCTGCCTGTGATTCAATACCCCCTACTGTCTGCCTGTGATTCAATACCCCTACTGTCTGCCTGTGATTCAATACCCCCTACTGTCTGCCTGTGATTCAATACTGTCCCCCTACTGTCTGCCTGTGATTCAATACCCCCTACTGTCTGCCTGTGATTCAATACCCCCTACTGTCTGCCTGTGATTCAATACCCCCTACTGTCTGCCTGTGATTCAATACCCCCTACTGTCTGCCTGTGATTCAATACCCCCTACTGTCTGCCTGTGATTCAATACCCCTACTGTCCTACTGTCTGCCTGTGATTCAATACCCCCTACTGTCTGCCTGTGATTCAATACCCCCCCCCCTACTGTCTGCCTGTGATTCAATACCCCCTACTGTCTGCCTGTGATTCAATACCCCCCTACTGTCTGCCTGTGATTCAATACCCCCTACTGTCTGCCTGTGATTCAATACCCCCTACTGTCTGCCTGTGATTCAATACCCCCTACTGTCTGCCTGTGATTCAATACCCCCTACTGTCTGCCTGTGATTCAATACCCCCTACTGTCTGCCTGTGATTCAATACCCCCTACTGTCTGCCTGTGATTCAATACCCCCTACTGTCTGCCTGTGATTCAATACCCCCTACTGTCTGCCTGTGATTCAATACCCCCCTACTGTCTGCCTGTGATTCAATACCCCCTACTGTCTGCCTGTGATTCAATACCCCTACTGTCTGCCTGTGATTCAATACCCCCTACTGTCTGCCTGTGATTCAATACCCCCTACTGTCTGCCTGTGATTCAATACCCCCCTACTGTCTGCCTGTGATTCAATACCCCCCTACTGTCTGCCTGTGATTCAATACCCCCCTACTGTCTGCCTGTGACATTCCTTATCTTAAATGTGTTATTAGTTTATCTCCAACCCAGTCTGTTTCTCTAGTGAGCGGTCTTCTCTTCACAGGGATCAGATGAGATGGACGGCTATCGGTTCTGTAAACACCTGTATTTGGGGAGTTTCTCCCAGTCTTCTCTGCAGATCCTCTCAAGCTCTGTCAGATTGAATGGGGAGAGTTGCTATTTTCAGGTCTCTCCAGAGATGTTTGATCTGGTTCAAGTCCGGGCTCTGGCTGGGCCACTCAAGAACATTCAGAGACTTGTCCCGAAGTCACTCCTGCATTGTCTTGTCTGTGTGCTTAGGGTCGTTGTCCTGTTGGAAGGTGAACCTTCGCCCCAGTCTGAGGTCCTGCGTGCTCTGGAGCAGGTTTTCATCAAGGATCTCTCTGTACTTTGCTCCGTTCATCTATCCCTCGATCCTGACTAGTCTCCCAGTCCCTGCCGCTGAAAAACATCCCCACAGCATGATGTTGCCACCACCAAGATTCCTCCAGATGTGACAGTTGGCATTCAGGCCAAAGAGTTCAATCTTGGTTTCATCAGACCAGAGAATCTTGTTTCTCATGATATGAGAATCTTTTATTTTGATAATTTTTCATCCCAGCCTTTGTCCCCGCAGGAGGCCTTTTGATAGGCCGTCATTGTAAATAAGAATTTGTTCTTAACTGTCTTTCCTAGTTAAATAAAGATTAAATAAATACAAATAAAATACACAAGTGCCTTTTGGTAAACTCCAAGCGGGCTGTCATGTGCCTTTTACTGAGGAGTGGCTTCCATCTGGCCACTCTACCATACTCTACCATTGATTGGTGGGTTACTGTAGAGATGGTTGTCCTTCTTGAAGGTTCTTTCATCTCCACAGAGGAACTCTAGAGCTCTGTCAGAGTGATCATCTGGTTCTTGGTCACCTCCCTGACCAAGGCCCTTCTCCCCTGATTATTCAGTTTGGCCGGGCAGCCAGCTCTAGGAAGAGTCTTGGTGGTTCCAAACTTCTTCCATTTAAGAATGATGGAGGCCACTGTGTTCTTGGGGACCTTCAATAATGCAGAAATGTTTTGGTACCCTTCCTCAGATCTGTGCCTCGACACAATCCTGTCTCGGAGCTCTACGGACAATTCCTTTGACCTCACGGCTTGGTTTTTGCTCTGACATTCACTGTCAACTGTGGAACCTTATATAGACAGACGATAGCCTTTCCAAATCATGTCCAATCAATTGAATTTACCACAGGTGGACTCCAATCAATTTGTAGAAACATCTCAAGGATGATCAATGGAAACATGATGCACCTCTAGTCTCAAAGCAATGGGTCTGAATATTTATGTAAATAAGGTATTTCTGGTTTTTTGTGTTTTTTTTAAAATACATTTGCAAAAAAATAATCTAAACCTGTTTTCGCATTGTCATTATGGTATGGAACGCGGTTTGGGTCTTTGCGTGTCAAAAAAGAAAACACATTTTGAAGTGTTAAAATAAGCTTGTTGACCAATCAGGACCTAAATGACTGCACGTCAGATAGTAATTTAACGCGTCCATACATTTTTTTTTTACTTAAGTGTAATCAATGTGTAATAACTATCACTCGTATTTCATACGTCACAACGATTCATCGAAATGTATGCTTTGACGCTGGAAAGTTTGTCTCCATACCTGCCCTTCCCCAATCTCTGTTACGACAGTGCTGGACAAAAAAATCTGCTAGCTGATGGATGCAAACAATGTTCTAACCCAAAAACATAGCTAACGACAAGTCTGTTTCAGTAGCTACAGCTATCTAGCTGGGTGTCGTCATCTAAAATAACCCCTAATTTATAAGACAGTTCTTATTTAATTAATGGAGGTCGGACCCATCTATGTGAAGCTAGCCACAATAAGGCTTAGCCACAATAGTGGAATTTGCGTCGAGCCTTCAAAATAAAGGTATGGAATTGACAAAGATGCAAATTAATATAAATATTATAATGAATATAATAATAATTTAATAGATCATGCTAAACGAGATTGACATGTTGTATAAAATCAACAAACGACAATAATTTGTTTATTTCACAAATCTGTTGAAATCACATTGGATATATTAAACTTTAGAATTGCATTGTGGACATTCTTATTTCACTGTACAGCCTTACCTATGGATTGTGGATCAATGACATGGGGTATCAGTCTACTCAGTGACACCCAGAGAACATTAGCGCGTAGCTCTTATTACGGGACTCTGGAACAACTGTGAATTGAGCCACATTTTATTGTACGAGTCAAACCTACTATGTGTATTGAACACCATTCCAGAGGGAAAACAATACAATGTGGATGTTTTGGAGTCTAACAACTCTGAGGAGGATGTTGGGGAAAAGTGTTTGGGTACTGAGTAGACTGTTACCCCATTTCATTGATCCCCAATAATTAGGTAAAGATGTACAGTGCCATATGAATGTCAATACGCACAAATAGTCTGACTAGGGAGGTGATTTCACAGTCACTGAGCCACAACGCTAATATTTGCGTCAACTCTCCCCAGTTGTGTTCTGTCTACTAGTAGACTGATAAATATTTTTTTATTGCTCAACATTCCAACCTTGTTTAACATTATCTAGTCTAAATATGGCATTGATTCCACCAATTGTAACCTTCTGAGTCACTTTCAAATAGGGACTTTTATTTTGAAAGGGAACCGTAAATTTCACTATTGCTGTTAACCGGTCCGGTCCAGTCTCACTCGACAGAGGAAGCAGAGCTGGCTGCTTATAAACATTCGTTTTGGGTAATAGGGTTAAGTAGCTGGCTAGCTAGTTATTTTCACGAACTGAAGTTCAATTTTAATAGACGAACAACAAGTGGCAACCTAGATAATACTTACTCACAAGGATTCCGAAATCATTACTAAGAATAATGAAAATGACTGCAGGTTTTACTTGTCATTGATTTCAGGCTGGTTGTATTGGTGCTAACCAGGTACCAAGGTAAAGCTATTTATCTACTCCAGAAGTTGCTAAAAACATCTGTATTAAAGACATTGTTCGTTTGATCCTGAACTTATTTCAAATGCTCACAGAAACGTTTTCCCCATTCGGTGGAACAAATCATGTATTTATTACCAACGCAGTATTGTAAACACATCTTTGTGGCCGTTGTATGCTCACGTGACCCTCAACTAACCTGTACCCCTGCACACTGACTCGGTACCCCTGTATATAGCCTCGTTATTGTTATTTTATTGAGTTACTTTTGATTTTTTTTGTTGACTTTATTTAGTAAATATTTTCTTAACTCATCTTGAACTGCACAGTTGGTTAAGGGCTTGTAGTAAGTAAGCATTTCGCGGTAAGGTCTACTACACATGTTGTATTCGGCGCATGTAATAAAGTGTGATTTGATGCTTGTTTGCAGACTTTTTGTACAGATTTGACAGTGCTACTGATAGTAGTAGAATTTGCCTGTGCAAATTCCGCACACACAACATTCTATAATAGAATTGTGTTATTTTGACGTGTCAAATTAAAATCTTATTTATCGCGTGAAAATAGTGTTATTTGATGTGTATCTTTATTGACAGGCAAAGACCCAAACGCGCCCATATTGTGTGGATTGAAGATTTTTATTTATTTAAACCATTTTAGAGTAACACCCAAGTAACAAAATGTGGGAAAAGTGAAGTGGTCTGAATACTTTCCGAATGCACTGTATGTACATACTGTAACGACGCTGGGTTTATAGGCGCGGAAATCGCGCTTTTGCGGCACAGTCGATAGCGCGCCGGACCTCGAAGGTCGAGGGTTCGAGACCTGCTCCCTGCTGTTTCTTTACAGTACCATGGAAACATTACTATTTTTAATAGTGTGCTATGCCATTCGCTTACCTTTAAATAAACATTTAAAACATATATAATAAAATGTATTTATGTTGGTGTTTCTGTCTTGCTGTTGAGTCACTTGGCAAACTTCTCTCAACTGCCACATAGCGTAAGCCCACCATAGAAGCAGCACCCACGTTAAAACAGATGAGGGATCTGTTACCAGTATGACACTATACACGGTTCAATACATGGCTAAATAGATAGTGGACATACAGACTAGTACTCATACTGGTGTCTGTGCCTTCCTGTCACAGAAGCAGTGGTCACTTCCTAAGACATATCTATGCAGTAGCTGAGCCCAGGGGACAAGGTCAGAGGTAGAGGGTCCTACATCAACTAGACATGGGAGGTTACAAGAGGTAAAGGATCCTAGGTCAACTAGACATAGGAGATTACAAGAGGTAGAGGATCCTACGTCGACTAGACATAGGAGGTTACAAGAGGTAGAGGATCCTACATTAACTAGACATAGGAGGTTACAAGAGGTAGAGGATCCTACATCGACTAGGTTCGATCCAGACTTGGGTGCAAAGTCACTCCCTCCTTCAGCCTTCGTCTCTCCTGCAAGCTGCTCCTGCAAGATGCTCCTGCAAGCTGCTCCTGCCAGATGCTCCTGCAAAATGCTCCTGCAAGATGCTCCTGCAAGCTGCTCCCGCAAGCTGCTCCTGCCAGATGCTCCTGCAAGATGCTCCTGCAAGATGCTCCTGCAAGCTGCTCCTGCAAGCTGCTCCTGCAAGCTGCTCCTGCAAGATGCTCCTGCCAGATGCTCCTGCAAGCTGCTCTCTCTCTAGTGCTCTCTGATCGGAGCAGTGTGAAGGTTGAGGTGTTGAATGAAGCCTGTTACATCCTGTGTGTTTGCTGCCCCCTACCTCGTCCAACTGTCCTAGGCACATTTTTCTGTTCCCTCTAATCTGGACAATAAAGTTGCATTGTGTTGTCCTGGCTGGCTGTGAGGTGGCAGCTTGCTACTGGTCTGGCCATGTGTCTGTCTGCAATTGTTTTTGTGAGAGGATATGAGAGTACACCCCCCCCACCTCCATCCTCTCTGCCCTCTCCTCCTCCTCCTCCTCCTCCACCTCCTCCTCATTAGAATAGAGGTGCAGAATCACTGCAGTGATTCATTCTGCTCGTATCCTAAATGGCAACCTATTCCCTGTATTGTGCACTTCTCTTGAACAGGACTCTGGTCTAAAGTCGTGCACTATGCAGGAAATAGGATGTAATTTTAAATAGATGTAATCTTAAATATTCCTCTATCAGTCCTGTCCTAGTTCTGCTGCTCTCACCCCCGGCAGGCTGTATCAGGCTAACTAACTTAGAAAACAGTAACACTAGCGCTTTATATTCATCCCTGTGTTCTGTGCCAGGGAGCAGCACTGTTTACACAGACAGAGGCCCTCGCTTCAGCATTTGCTTCCTTTACAAAAACCCATGAATAGAGATTGAATGTAGAATAAAAAAAAGCCTGTATCCTGCAGTTATCTGACAAAGACCACTAATCCATCCAGCAGGTGTACAGTGGGTCTGTTAGCGGTGTCTATCTAGCAGGTGTACAGTAGGTCTGTTAGCTGTGTCTATCTAGTAGGTGTACAGTGGGGTCTGTTAGCTGTGTCTATCTAGTAGGTGCACAGTGGGGTCTGTTAGCTGTGTCTATCTAGCAGGTGTACAGTGGGTCTGTTAGCTGTGTCTATCTAGTAGGTGTACAGTGGGGTCTGTTAGCTGTGTCTATCTAGTAGGTGTACAGTGGGTCTGTTAGCTGTGTCTATCTAGTAGGTGTACAGTGGGTCTGTTAGCGGTGTCTATCTAGCAGGTGCACAGTGGGTCTGTTAGCTGTGTCTATCTAGTAGGTGTACAGTGGGTCTGTTAGCAGTGTCTATCTAGTAGGTGTACAGTGGGGTCTGTTAGCTGTGTCTATCTAGCAGGTGTACAGTGGGTCTGTTAGCGGTGTCCATCTAGTAGGTGTACAGTGGGTCTGTTATCCCTGTGTTCTGTGCCAGTGGGTCTGTTAGCTGTGTCTATCTAGTAGGTGTACAGTGGGTCTGTTAGCAGTGTCTATCTAGTAGGTGTACAGTGGGGTCTGTTAGCTGTGTCTATCTAGCAGGTGTACAGTGGGTCTGTTAGCGGTGTCTATCTAGCAGGTGTACAGTGGGTCTGTTAGCTGTGTCTATCTAGTAGGTGTACAGTGGGTCTGTTAGCTGTGTCTATCTAGCAGGTGTACAGTGGGTCTGTTAGCTGTGTCTATCTAGTAGGTGTACAGTGGGTCTGTTAGCTGTGTCTATCTAGTAGGTGTACAGTGGGTCTGTTAGCAGTGTCTATCTAGCAGGTGTACAGTGGGTCTGTTAGATGTGTCTATCTAGTAGGTGTACAGTGGGTCTGTTAGCTGTGTCTATCTAGCAGGTGTACAGTGGGTCTGTTAGATGTGTCTATCTAGCAGGTGTACAGTGGGTCTGTTAGCTGTGTCTATCTAGTAGGTGTACAGTGGGTCTGTTAAACAGTGGGTGCATCCCAAACAGCACCCTGTTCCCTCTGGGCTCTGGTCCAAAGTAGTGCACTCTGTACAGGGTGGGCCCTGTACACACAACAGCAGACCCACTGATGTGTTCCAAACATCATCCTATTAACCATTTAGAGTGCACTACTTTGGACCAGGGCCCAGAGGGAAAAGAGGGCACTACTTTGGACCAGAGCCCAGAGGGAAAAGAGGGCACTACTTTGGAGCAGAGCCCAGAGGGAATAGAGGGCACTACTTTGGATCAGAGCCCAGAGGGAAAAGAGTGCTCTACTTTGGACCAGAGCCCAGAGGGAAAAGAGTGCACTACTTTGGACCAGAGCCCAGAGGGAAAAGAGTGCTCTCCTTTGGACCAGAGCCCAGAGGGAATAGAGTGCACTGCTTTGGACCAGGGCCCAGAGGGAAAAGAGTGCACTACTTTGGACCAGAGCCCAGAGGGAATAGAGTGGACTACTTTGGACCAGAGCCCAGAGGGAAAAGAGTGCACTACTTTGGACCAGAGCCCAGAGGGAATAGAGTGGACTACTTTGGACCAGAGCCCAGAGGGAATAGGGTGGACTAGCCAGGAGGGGACAGGCTGGCTGGGGCAACTTCACCTGTGTCTTTGTGTTGACTCCCACAACGACAGGGACGAGCAGGGGTTAATTTCATAGATCCTCATCATTCCGGAATGTGCTGAAAATGGCAGCCATTTTGGGAATTTTGTTCTATGAAATTCTATGGAACTGAAGTGAAGTGAATGGATAGCCTCCTGGTCTACAGAGAGAGGCCCAGGCTGGGGTTGAGGCCTCCTGGTCTACAGAGAGAGGCCCAGGCTGGGGTTGAGGCCTCCTGGTCTACAGAGAGAGGCCCAGGCTGGGGTTGAGGCCTCCTGGTCTACAGAGAGAGGCCCAGGCTGGGGTTGAGGCCTCCTGGTCTACAGAGAGAGGCCCAGGCTGGGGTTGAGGCCTCCTGGTCTACAGAGAGAGGCCCAGGCTGGGGTTGAGGCCTCCTGGTCTATAGAGAGAGGCCCAGGCTGGGGTTGAGGCCTCCTGGTCTACAGAGGAGGCCCAGGCTGGGGTTGAGGCCTCCTGGTCTACAGAGAGAGGCCCAGGCTGGGGTTGAGGCCTCCTGGTCTACAGAGAGAGGCCCAGGCTGGGGTTGAGGCCTCCTGGTCTACAGAGAGAGGCCCAGGCTGGGGTTGAGGCCTCCTGGTCTACAGAGAGGCCCAGGCTGGGGTTGAGGCCTCCTGGTCTACAGAGAGAGGCCCAGGCTGGGGTTGAGGCCTCCTGGTCTACAGAGAGAGGCCCAGGCTGGGGTTGAGGCCTCCTGGTCTACAGAGAGAGGCCCAGGCTGGGGTTGAGGCCTCCTGGTCTACAGAGAGAGGCCCAGGCTGGGGTTGAGGCCTCCTGGTCTATCAGAGAGAGGCCCAGGCTGGGGTTGAGGCCTCCTGGTCTACAGAGAGAGGCCCAGGCTGGGGTTGAGGCCTCCTGGTCTACAGAGAGAGGCCCAGGCTGGGGTTGAGGCCTCCTGGTCTACAGAGAGAGGCCCAGGCTGGGGTTGAGGCCTCCTGGTCTACAGAGAGAGGCCCAGGCTGGGGTTGAGGCCTCCTGGTCTACAGAGGCCCAGGCTGGGGTTGAGGCCTCCTGGTCTACAGAGAGAGGCCCAGGCTGGGGTTGAGGCCTCCTGGTCTACAGAGAGAGGCCCAGGCTGGGGTTGAGGCCTCCTGGTCTACAGAGAGAGGCCCAGGCTGGGGTTGAGGCCTCCTGGTCTACAGAGAGAGGCCCAGGCTGGGGTTGAGGCCTCCTGGTCTATCAGAGAGAGGCCCAGGCTGGGGTTGAGGCCTCCTGGTCTACAGAGAGAGGCCCAGGCTGGGGTTGAGGCCTCCTGGTCTATCTAGAGAGGCCCAGGCTGGGGTTGAGGCCTCCTGGTCTACAGAGGAGGCCCAGGCTGGGGTTGAGGCCTCCTGGTCTACAGAGAGAGGCCCAGGCTGGGGTTGAGGCCTCCTGGTCTACAGAGAGAGGCCCAGGCTGGGGTTGAGGCCTCCTGGTCTACAGAGAGAGGCCCAGGCTGGGGTTGAGGCCTCCTGGTCTACAGAGAGAGGCCCAGGCTGGGGTTGAGGCCTCCTGGTCTACAGAGAGAGGCCCAGGCTGGGGTTGAGACCTCCTGGTCTACAGAGAGAGGCCCAGGCTGGGGTTGAGGCCTCCTGGTCTACAGAGAGAGGCCCAGGCTGGGGTTGAGGCCTCCTGGTCTACAGAGAGAGGCCCAGGCTGGGGTTGAGGCCTCCTGGTCTACAGAGAGAGGCCCAGGCTGGGGTTGAGGCCTCCTGGTCTACAGAGAGAGGCCCAGGCTGGGGTTGAGGCCTCCTGGTCCCAGAGAGGCCCAGGCTGGGGTTGAGGCCTCCTGGTCTACAGAGAGAGGCCCAGGCTGGGGTTGAGGCCTCCTGGTCTACAGAGAGAGGCCCAGGCTGGGGTTGAGGCCTCCTGGTCTACAGAGAGAGGCCCAGGCTGGCCCAGGCTGGGGTTGAGGCCTCCTGGTCTACCAGAGGCCCAGGCTGGGGTTGAGGCCTCCTGGTCTACAGAGAGAGGCCCAGGCTGGGGTTGAGGCCTCCTGGTCTACAGAGAGAGGCCCAGGCTGGGGTTGAGGCCTCCTGGTCTGGAGAGAGGCCCAGGCTGGGGTTGAGGCCTCCTGGTCTACAGAGAGAGGCCCAGGCTGGGGTTGAGGCCTCCTGGTCTACAGAGAGAGGCCCAGGCTGGAATTGAGGCCTCCTGGTCTACAGAGAGAGGCCCAGGCTGGGGTTGAGGCCTCCTGGTCTACAGAGAGAGGCCCAGGCTGGGGTTGAGGCCTCCTGGTCTACAGAGAGAGGCCCAGGCTGGGGTTGAGGCCTCCTGGTCTACAGAGAGAGGCCCAGGCTGGGGTTGAGGCCTCCTGGTCTACAGAAGAGGCCCAGGCTGGAACTGAGGCCTCCTGGTCTAAGTGAGGCCCAGGCTGGGGTTGAGGCCTCCTGGTCTACAGAGAGAGGCCCAGGCTGGGGTTGAGGCCTCCTGGTCTACAGAGAGAGGCCCAGGCTGGGGTTGAGGCCTCCTGGTCTACAGAGAGAGGCCCAGGCTGGGGTTGAGGCCTCCTGGTCTACAGAGAGAGGCCCAGGCTGGGGTTGAGGCCTCCTGGTCTACAGAGAGAGGCCCAGGCTGGGGTTGAGGCCTCCTGGTCTACAGAGAGAGGCCCAGGCTGGGGTTGAGGCCTCCTGGTCTACAGAGAGAGGCCCAGGCTGGGGTTGAGGCCTCCTGGTCTACAGAGAGAGACCCAGGCTGGGGTTGAGGCCTCCTGGTCTACAGAGAGAGACCCAGGCTGGGGTTGAGGCCTCCTGGTCTACAGAGAGAGGCCCAGGCTGGGGTTGAGGCCTCCTGGTCTACAGAGAGAGGCCCAGGCTGGGGTTGAGGCCTTTCCTTTAGAGCAGTGTTGTTGTTGTTTTTTAAGTGTAGTAAGTTACTGGGATGTGACTATTATGGCACATGATACACATTTTTCATTCGGTGTACGAGTGAAGGCTCCATAGTACTTGTTGTTCGCGTATTAGCTGTTTACATTTTTTTGGGAGTGTGAAACGGGTGTTCGGTCTCTCCGTCTCGTCTCTCGAACAGCCCAAAAAAACGGGGCCGTTGCTACGGAAACGGGAAGGTAGGGACAGACAGAGATGATCAAGTTTTACAAAATTACGTTTGCATCAAATACTTTACTCCTTGAAAGTTGTGTATTCATTTTTTTATTTTATTTTACTAGGCAAGTTAGTTAAGAACAAATTCTTATTTTCAATGACGGCCTAGGAACAGTGGGTTATCTGCCTGTTCAGGGGCAGAACGACAGATTTTGTACCTTGTCAGCTCGGGGATTTGAACTTGCAACCTTTCGGTTACTAGTCCAATGCTCTAACCACTAGGCTACACTGCCACCCCATTATACACTGTATATACACACAAGTATGTGGACACCCCTTCAAATTAGTGGATTCTGCAAGTTCAGCCACACCGGTTGCTGACAGGTGTATAAATTTGAGCACACAGCCATGCAATCTCCATAGACAAACATTCTCAGTAGAAGGGACTTACTAAAGAGCTCAGTGACTTTCAACGTGGCACGGTCATGGAATGCCACCTTTCCAAAAAGTCTGTGTGTCAACTGTAAGTGCTGTTATTGTGAAGTGGAAACGTCTAGGGGCAACAACGGCTCAGTGGTAGACCACACAAGCTCACAGAACAGGACCGCTGAGTGCTGAAGCGTGTAAAAATCGCCTGTCTTCGGTTGCAGCACTCACTGCAGAGTTCCAAACTGTCTCTGGAAGCAACGTCAGAACAATGACTGTTGGTCGGAAGCTCCATGACATTGGGTTTCCGTGGCTGAGCAGCTGCACACAAGCCTAAGATCACCATGAGCAATGCCAAGAGTCGGCTGGAGTGGTGTAAAGCACACCGCCATTGGACTCTGGAGCAGTAGAAAGGTGTTTTCTGGAGTGATGAATCACGCATCACCAACTGGCAGTCCAACGGACTAATCTGGTTTGGCGGACGCCAGGAGAACGCTACGTGCCCCAATGCATAGTGCTCACTGTAAAGTTTGGTGGAGGCAGAATAATGGTCTGGGGCTGTTTTTCATGGTTTCATGGTTTCGGGCCCCTTAGTTCCAGTGAAGGGAAACCTTAATGCTACAGCATATAATGACATTCTAGATGATTCTGTGCTCCCAACTTTGTCGCACCAGTTTAGGGAAGGCCCTTTCCTGTTTCAGCATGATGATACCCCCGTGGACAAAGTGAGGTCATCACAGAAATATGTCGCCATTGGTGTGAAAGAACTTGACTGGCCTGCACAGATCCCTGACCTCAACCCTATCGAAAACCTTTGGGATGAATTGGAACGCCGACTGCAAGCTAGGCCTAATCGCCCAACATCAGTGCCCGACCTCACTAATGCTCTTGTGGCTGAATGGAAGTCCCTGCAGCAATGTTCCAACATCTAGTGGAAAGTCTTCCCAGGAGAGTGGAGGCTGTTATAGCAGCAATGTTCCAACATCTAGTGGAAAGTCTTCCCAGGAGAGTGGAGGCTGTTATAGCAGCAATGTTCCAACATCTAGTGGAAAGCCTTCCCAGAAGAGTGGAGGCTGTTATATCAGCAATGTTCCAACATCTAGTGGAAAGCCTTCCCAGAAGAGTGGAGGCTGTTATAGCAGCAATGTTCCAACATCTAGTGGAAAGCCTTCCCAGAAGAGTGGAGGCTGTTATAGCAGCAATGTTCCAACATCTAGTGGAAAGCCTTCCCAGAAGAGTGGAGGCTGTTATAGCAGCAATGTTCCAACATCTAGTGGAAAGCCTTCCCAGAAGAGTGGAGGCTGTTATAGCAGCAAAGGGCGAGGATCAACTTCATATTTAATGCCCATGATTTTGGAATTAGATGTTGGACAAGCAGGTGTCCACATACTTTTGGTCATGTAGTGTCTATCGCATATGTGAAGAATGACGACTGTCAATAATGAACAGCTGCAGTATTTCTCGATTTCTACCCCGTTTTATTCTGTCATATATACGTGTGTAAAAGAATATAAAGAATTCTTTTAATTTGATGATTGACACGACTGAAAAGTAGGCGGATATTTTCGTATCTAAAATGGTACGTGAAATGTTGCTTCAGTATATTTTTCTGGAGTTGTGAATTGTGTCGCACAGGGGATAAATGGATGGACTTGCGCCTGGTGAAAACCGTATAGCCTATTGTTGTAATATATTCCACAACGCTAACCAAATACACCAGCGACGACACCATTTGGGAGACAAAAGGTTGTGAGTGTTTCTGATCCACACTTATCTTCCTACAATGCCGGCTTCAGAGCACAGCATTTCCTGATTGGTTTCTTTAGAAATGCACTGAAAGAGAGATGAGCAGATAATGATCAATAATCAATGATCAATAATCATGATTGATAATCAATTATCAATAATCAATGGTCAATAATTAATAGTCAATAATCAATGGTAAATAATCAATGGTCAATAACCATGATTGATAATCAATTATCAATAATCATGATCAATAATCAATGAGCAATATTCATGGTCATTAATCAATGGTGAATAATCATGATCAAAAATCAATGGTCAATAATCAATGGTCAATAATCAATAGTCAATAATCATGGTCAATAATCAATAGTCAATAATCAATAGTCAATAATCAATGGTCAATAATAATGATCAATAATCAATGGTCAATAATCAATAGTCAATAATCATGGTCAATAATCAATGATCAATAACCATGATTGATAATCAATTATCAATAATCATGATCAATAAACAATGATCAAAATTCATGGTCAATAATCAATGGTCAATAATCAATGACAAAGTTGTTGTGAAGATAGATGTTGCGCGTTTGACACAAATCATCTGTACTAGTTGTTTCAGGCTCTGGTCTTGTCCCCGTCTTGAATACTGTCCGGTAATATGGTCAAGTGCAGCAAAGAAAGGCCTAGAAAAGCTGCAGCTCAAAACAGAACAGCACGCCTCGCCCTTTAACTGCACCTACAGAACTAACATCAACAACACTGATACCAGACTTTCCTGGTTGAGGGTTGACAAGAGATTAACTGCCTCATCTAGTTTTTATGAGAAATATTACTGTGATGAAAATTCCATATAGTCTGTATAATCAAATAACATTCAGCTCAGACACCCAGACATACCCCACAAGACATAGCACCAGGGGTCTCTTCAGACACCAAGACATACCCCACAAGACATAGCACCAGGGATCTCTTCAGACACTAATACATACCCCACAAGACATAGCACCAGGGATCTCTTCAGACACCCAGCCATACCCCACAAGACATAGCACCAGGGGTCTCTTCAGACACTAATACATACCCCACAAGACATAGCACCAGGGATCTCTTCAGACACTAATACATACCCCACAAGACATATCACCAGGGATCTCTTCAGACACTAATACATACCCCACAAGACATAGCACCAGGGATCTCTTCAGACACCCAGCCATACCCCACAAGACATGCCACCAGGGGTCT
>NW_027016911.1:52500-73212 GCF_036934945.1 Oncorhynchus masou masou
ACCCAGATCAGTTCTGTCTCCAGCCAGATCAGTTCTGTCTCCACCCAGACAGTTCTGTCTCCACCCAGATCAGTTCTGTCTCCACCCAGATCAGTTCTGTCTCCACCCAGATCAGTTCTGTCAGCAACCAGATCAGTTCTGTCAGCAGCCAGATCAGTTCTGTCTCCACCCAGATCAGTTCTGTCTCCACCCAGATCAGTTCTGTCTCCACCCAGATCAGTTCTGTCTCCACCCAGATCAGTTCTGTCTCCACCCAGAACAGTTCTGTCTCCACCCAGATCAGTTCTGTCTCCACCCAGATCAGTTCTGTCAGCAGCCAGATCAGTTCTGTCAGCAGCCATATCAGTTCTGTCTCCACCCAGATCAGTTCTGTCTCCACCCAGATCAGTTCTGTCAGCAGCCAGATCAGTTCTGTCTCCACCCAGATCAGTTCTGTCTCCACCCAGATCAGTTCTGTCAGCAGCCAGATCAGTTCTGTCAGCAGCCATATCAGTTCTGTCTCCACCCAGATCAGTTCTGTCTCCACCCAGATCAGTTCTGTCTCCACCCAGATCAGTTCTGTCTCCACCCAGATCAGTTCTGTCTCCACCCAGATCAGTTCTGTCTCCACCCTGATCAGTTCTGTCTCCACCCAGATCAGTTCTGTCTCCACCCAGATCAGTTCTGTCTCCACCCAGAACAGTTCTGTCTCCACCCAGATCAGTTCTGTCAGCAGCCAGATCAGTTCTGTCTCCACCCAGATCAGTTCTGTCTCCACCCTGATCAGTTCTGTCTCCACCCAGATCAGTTCTGTCTCCACCCAGAACAGTTCTGTCTCCACCCAGATCAGTTCTGGGTGGAGGAAGAGGGCAGAGGAGGAGTGCTGATCTAGGATCAGCTCACGGACCTGTCCATTATAATCTAAAAGGCTGAACTGATCCTAAATCAGCGCTCCTACTCAGAAACACTACGAATACGGTGCCCAGAGCTGCAGACTCTTTAAGAGTTAAAGAATGTGGCAGCATGGTTTATTCATTAGCTCAATGGTGAGATGCTGCTATGATTAATTGATTAATCCCGCTTTTTGTTTGTCCTGGCCATGTATCATTATCTGCTGTGTGTCTACTGATATAACAGTTCTGCAAGTGTGACCTGTAGGTGGCTCTGAGAGGGGGCCAATAGACTCTACCATTGTTGAAGGAAAACACACTGCTACTGGGAACCTCTAAGAGGGGGCCAATAGACTCTACTGTTGTTGAAGGAAAAACAAAGCTACTGGGAACCTCTAAGAGGGGGCCAATAGACTCTACTGTTGTTGAAGGAAACACACTGCTACTGGGAACCTCTAAGAGGGGGCCAATAGACTCTACTGTTGTTGAAGGAAAAACAAAGCTACTGGGAACCTCTAAGAGGGGGCCAATAGACTCTACTGTTGTTGAAGGAAAAACAAAGCTACTGGGAACCTCTGAGAGGGGGCCAATAGACTCTACTGTTGTTGAAGGAAAAACAAAGCTACTGGGAACCTCTGAGAGGGGGCCAATAGACTCTACTGTTGTTGAAGGAAAAACAAAGCTACTGGGAACCTCTGAGAGGGGGCCAATAGACTCTACCGTTGTTGAAGGTCAAATTAAACAGTTTTGTCCTCTAGCTCTTCCCCGTACTGTGGAATGCAGCTCAGTGTTGTTGGAGTGTTTGCCTCTCCTATATGTCTGATGGAGCAGCTTTGAATAGGCTTTGTTTGTGTCACGGATGATAAACCCGGCTGCCTTTAAGACCCAGTAGCTCCCTGGGCCTAGCAATCCACCCTCCCTGCCTGCCTCCTGCAGAGAACAAGCGAGAGCATATACACTAGCGCAGTGCTACCTCTCTCTGCTCTCAGCTGATGCACTCACAGCACAGACAGCAGACCAACCCTGCCTGCGGTTTCTTTCTCTGCTCTGTTTTTCCTTCTCTCCATTCATCCTCCTCTCCTCCGGGGCCCGGCGTCTAATCTGAAGTCTGCAGTCGGAGGCTGAGGCTGTTTCCTGTCAGTGCAGAGCGCCGTCTCTGAGCCCAGACAGCGAGCCAGGATATACATCTCCCTGCTCTCTCCTGACCAGAAAGGGAGGAAATCAGAGGGACCAACAAGGAGTAGGGAAGTTGATCCTGGGCTGTGGCTGTGTTGACTAGAGGGGGCATTAGTACGAGGCCTATAGAAGAGGGGCGACCTAGAGGATTATCGAGACAGAGACTCTCTAGAAGCATCACTGAACCCCCCCCCTCCACACCGGCAATACCCCCCCCCTCACCGACGACGTCACCTTCTCCTCCTCATTGTTATAAGAGCAGACAGGCCAGCGTGGAGCCTGGCAAAGACTGGAGAATCAGCATGGCGTCTCAGACTACTAGGAGGAATGTATACACCCGGGTGAGTGTCTGGGAGGGGGCTGCCTGTATACACCCGGGTGAGTGTCTGGGAGGGGGGGCCTGTATACACCCGGGTGAGTGTCTGGGAGGGGGGGCCTGTATACACCCGGGTGAGTGTCTGGGAGGGGGGGCCTGTATACACCCGGGTGAGTGTCTGGGAGGGGGGGCCTGTATACACCCGGGTGAGTGTCTGGGAGGGGGCTGCCTGTATACACCCGGGTGAGAGTCTGGGAGGGGGGGCCTGTATACACCCGGGTGAGTGTCTGGGGGGGGCTGCCTGTATACACCCGGGTGAGTGTCTGGGAGGGGCTGTCTGTATACACCCGGGTGAGTGTCTGGGAGGGGGGGCCTGTATACACCCGGGTGAGTGTCTGGGAGGGGGGGCCTGTATACACCCGGGTGAGTGTCTGGGAGGGGGGGCCTGTATACACCCGGGTGAGTGTCTGGGAGGGGCTGCCTGTATACACCCGGGTGAGTGTCTGGGAGGGGCTGCCTGTAACACCCGGGTGAGTGTCTGGGAGGGGGGCCTGTATACACCAGGGTGAGTGTCTGGGAGGGGGGGCCTGTATACACCCGGGTGAGAGTCTGGGAGGGGCTGCCTGTATACACCCGGGTGAGTGTCTGGGAGGGGCTGCCTGTATACACCCGGGTGAGTGTTTGGGAGGGGCTGTCTGTATACACCCGGGTGAGTGTCTGGGAGGGGCTGCCTGTATACACCCGGGTGAGTGTCTGGGAGGGGCTGCCTGTATACACCCGGGTGAGAGTCTGGGAGGGGGGCCTGTATACACCCGGGTGAGTGTCTGGGAGGGGGGCCTGTATACACCCGGGTGAGTGTCTGGGAGGGGGGGGCCTGTATACACCCGGGTGAGTGTCTGGGAGGGGGGGCCTGTATACAGGAGTGGGTGAGTGTCTGGGAGGGGCTGCCTGTATACACCCGGGTGAGTGTCTGGGAGGGGGGGCCTGTATACACCCGGGTGAGTGTCTGGGAGGGGGGCCTGTATACACCCGGGTGAGTGTCTGGGAGGGGGGCCTGTATACACCCGGGTGAGTGTCTGGGAGGGGGGCCTGTATACACCCGGGTGAGTGTCTGGGAGGGGGGCCTGTATACACCCGGGTGAGTGTCTGGGAGGGGGGGGCCTGTATACACCCGGGTGAGTGTCTGGGAGGGGGGGCCTATATACACCCGGGTGAGTGTCTGGGAGGGGGGCCTGTATACACCCGGGTGAGTGTCTGGGAGGGGGGCCTGTATACACCCGGGTGAGTGTCTGGGAGGGGGGGCCTGTATACACCCGGGTGAGTGTCTGGGAGGGGGGGCCTGTATACACCCGGGTGAGTGTCTGGGAGGGGGGCCTATATACACCCGGGTGAGTGTCTGGGAGGGGGGGCCTGTATACACCCGGGTGAGTGTCTGGGAGGGGGGGGCCTATATACACCCGGGTGAGTGTCTGGGAGGGGGGCCTGTATACACCCGGGTGAGTGTCTGGGAGGGGGGCCTGTATACACCCGGGTGAGTGTCTGGGAGGGGGGCCTATATACACCCAGGTGAGTGTCTGGGAGGGGGGCCTGTATACACCCGGGTGAGTGTCTGGGAGGGGGGGCCTGTATACACCCGGGTGAGTGTCTGGGAGGGCGGGCCTGTATACACCCGGGTGAGTGTCTGGGAGGGGGGCCTGTATACACCCGGGTGAGTGTCTGGGAGGGGGGGCCTGTATACACCCGGGTGAGTGTCTGGGAGGGCGGGCCTGTATACACCCGGGTGAGTGTCTGGGAGGGGCTGCCTGTATACACCCGGGTGAGTGTCTGGGAGGGGCTGCCTATATAGAGGAGTGGGTTAGTGTCTGGTAGGGGGCTGCCTGTATAGAGGAGTGGGTTAGTGTCTGGTAGGGGGCTGCCTGTATAGAGGAGTGGGTTAGTGTCTGGTAGGGGGCTGCCTGTATAGAGGAGTGGGTTAGTGTCTGGTAGGGGGCTGCCTGTATAGAGGAGTGGGTTAGTGTCTGGGAGGGGGCTGCCTGTATAGAGGAGTGGGTTAGTGTCTGGGAGGGGGCTGCCTGTATAGAGGAGTGGGTTAGTGTCTGGTAGGGGGCTGCCTGTATAGAGGAGTGGGTTAGTGTCTGGTAGGGGGCTGCCTGTATAGAGGAGTGGGTTAGTGTCTGGTAGGGGGCTGCCTGTATAGAGGAGTGGGTTAGTGTCTGGTAGGGGGCTGCCTATATCGAGGAGTGGGTTAGTGTCTGGTAGGGGGCTGCCTATATAGAGGAGTGGGTTAGTGTCTGGGAGGGGCTGCCTGTATAGAGGAGTGGGTTAGTGTCTGGTAGGGGGCTGCCTATATAGAGGAGTGGGTTAGTGTCTGGTAGGGGGCTGCATATATAGAGGAGTGGGTTAGTGTCTGGTAGGGGCTGCCTATATAGAGGAGTGGGTTAGTGTCTGGTAGGGGCTGCATATATAGAGGAGTGGGTTAGTGTCTGGTAGGGGGCTGCCTGTATAGAGGAGTGGGTTAGTGTCTGGTAGGGGGCTGCATATATAGAGGAGTGGGTTAGTGTCTGGTAGGGGCTGCCTATATAGAGGAGTGGGTTAGTGTCTGGTAGGGGGCTGCATATATAGAGGAGTGGGTTAGTGTCTGGTAGGGGGCTGCCTGTATAGAGGAGTGGGTTAGTGTCTGGTAGGGGGCTGCATATATAGAGGAGTGGGTTAGTGTCTGGTAGGGGCTGCCTATATAGAGGAGTGGGTTAGTGTCTGGTAGGGGCTGCCTATATAGAGGAGTGGGTTAGTGTCTGGTAGGGGGCTGCATATATAGAGGAGTGGGTTAGTGTCTGGTAGGGGCTGCCTATATAGAGGAGTGGGTTAGTGTCTGGTAGGGGGCTGCCTGTATAGAGGAGTGGGTTAGTGTCTGGTAGGGGCTGCCTATATAGAGGAGTGGGTTAGTGTCTGGTAGGGGGCTGCCTGTATAGAGGAGTGGGTTAGTGTCTGGTAGGGGGCTGCATATATAGAGGAGTGGGTTAGTGTCTGGTAGGGGGCTGCCTGTATAGAGGAGTGGGTTAGTGTCTGGTTGGGGGCTGCCTGTGTAGAGGAGTGGGTTAGTGTCTGGGAGGGGGCTGCCCATATAGAGGAGTGGGTTAGTGTCTGGTAGGGGGCTGCCTATATAGAGGAGTGGGTTAGTGTCTGGGAGGGGCTGCCTATATAGAGGAGTGGGTTAGTGTCTGGTAGGGGGCTGCCTGTATAGAGGAGTGGGTTAGTGTCTGGGAGGGGGCTGCCTGTATAGAGGAGTGGGTTAGTGTCTGGTAGGGGGCTGCCTGTATAGAGGAGTGGGTTAGTGTCTGGTAGGGGGCTGCCTGTATAGAGGAGTGGGTTAGTGTCTGGTAGGGGGCTGCCTGTATAGAGGAGTGGGTTAGTGTCTGGTAGGGGGCTGCCTATATAGAGGAGTGGGTTAGTGTCTGGTAGGGGCTGCCTATATAGAGGAGTGGGTTAGTGTCTGGTAGGGGGCTGCATATATAGAGGAGTGGGTTAGTGTCTGGGAGGGGGCTGCCTATATAGAGGAGTGGGTTAGTGTCTGGTAGGGGGCTGCATATATAGAGGAGTGGGTTAGTGTCTGGTAGGGGGCTGCCTGTATAGAGGAGTGGGTTAGTGTCTGGTAGGGGGCTGCCTATATAGAGGAGTGGGTTAGTGTCTGGTAGGGGGCTGCATATATAGAGGAGTGGGTTAGTGTCTGGTAGGGGGCTGCCTATATAGAGGAGTGGGTTAGTGTCTGGTAGGGGGCTGCCTGTATAGAGGAGTGGGTTAGTGTCTGGTAGGGGGCTGCATATATAGAGGAGTGGGTTAGTGTCTGGGAGGGGGCTGCCAATATAGAGGAGTGGGTTAGTGTCTGGTAGGGGGGCCTATATAGAGGAGTGGGTTAGTGTCTGGTAGGGGGCTGCCTGTATAGAGGAGTGGGTTAGTGTCTGGTAGGGGGCTGCCTATATAGAGGAGTGGGTTAGTGTCTGGTAGGGGGCTGCCTGTATAGAGGAGTGGGTTAGTGTCTGGTAGGGGGCTGCCTATATAGAGGAGTGGGTTAGTGTCTGGTAGGGGGCTGCCTATATAGAGGAGTGGGTTAGTGTCTGGTAGGGGGCTGCCTGTATAGAGGAGTGGGTTAGTGTCTGGTAGGGGGCTGCCCGTGTAGAGGAGTGGGTTAGTGTCTGGTTGGGGGCTGTTAGCTGGTAGGTTACTGGTCGGTGCCAGACTCAGCTGTGTAGCTGTTAGCTGGTAGGTTACTGTTCGGTGCCAGACTCAGCGGTGTAGCTGTTAGCTGGTAGGGCCCTGTTCAGTGCCAGACTCAGTGGTGTAGCTGTTAGCTGGTAGGTTACTGTTCGGTGCCAGACTCAGCGGTGTAGCTGTTAGCTGGTAGGGACCTGTTCGGTGCCAGACTCAGCTGTGTAGCTGTTAGCTGGTAGGTTACTGTTCGGTGCCAGACTCAGCGGTGTAGCTGTTAGCTGGTAGGGCCCTGTTCAGTGCCAGACTCAGTGGTGTAGCTGTTAGCTGGTAGGTTACTGTTCGGTGCCAGACTCAGCGGTGTAGCTGTTAGCTGGTAGGGCCCTGTTCGGTGCCAGACTCAGTGGTGTAGATGTTAGCTGGTAGGTTACTGTTCGGTGCCAGACTCAGCGGTGTAGCTGTTAGCTGGTAGGGCCCTGTTCGGTGCCAGACTCAGTGGTGTAGCTGTTAGCTGGTAGGTTACTGTTCGGTGCCAGACTCAGCGGTGTAGCTGTTAGCTGGTAGGTTACTGTTCGGTGCCAGACTCAGCTGTGTAGCTGTTAGCTGGTAGGTTACTGTTCGGTGCCAGACTCAGCGGTGTAGCTGTTAGCTCGTAGGGCCCTGTTCGGTGCCAGACTCAGCGGTGTAGCTGTTAGCTGGTAGGTTACTGTTCGGTGCCAGACTCAGTGGTGTTGCTGTTAGCTGGTAGGGCCCTGTTCGGTGCCAGACTCAGTGGTGTTGCTGTTAGCTGGTAGGTTACTGTTCGGTGCCAGACTCAGTGGTGTAGCTGTTAGCTGGTAGGTTACTGTTCGGTGCCAGACTCAGCGGTGTAGCTGTTAGCTGGTAGGTTACTGTTCGGTGCAAGACTCAGCGGTGTAGCTGTTAGCTGGTAGGGCCCTGTTCGGTGCCAGACTCAGCGGTGTAGCTGTTAGCTGGTAGCGCCCTGTTCGGTGCAAGACTCAGCGGTGTAGCTGTTAGCTGGTAGGGCCCTGTTCGGTGCCAGACTCAGCGGTGTAGCTGTTAGCTGGTAGGGCCCTGTTCGGTGCCAGACTCAGCGGTGTAGCTGTTAGCTGGTAGGGCCCTGTTTGGTGCCAGACTCAGCGGTGTAGCTGTTAGCTGGTAGGTTACTGTTCGGTGCCAGACTCAGCGGTGTAGCTGTTAGCTGGTATGGCCCTGATCAGTGCTGGACTCAGCGGTGTAGCTGTTAGCTGGTAGGGACCTGATCAGTGCTGGACTCAGCGGTGTAGCTGTTAGCTGGTAGGGCCCTGTTCGGTGCCAGACTCAGTGGTGTAGCTGTTAGCTGGTTGGGGCCTGTTCGGTGCCAGACTCAGCGGTGTAGCTGTTAGCTGGTTGGGGCCTGTTCGGTGCCAGACTCAGCGGTGTAGCTGTTAGCTGGTAGGGACCTGTTCGGTGCTGGACTCAGCGGTGTAGCTGTTAGCTGGTAGGTTACTGTTCGGTGCCAGACTCAGTGGTGTAGCTGTTAGCTGGTATGGCCCTGATCAGTGCTGGACTCAGCGGTGTAGCTGTTAGCTGGTAGGTTACTGTTCGGTGCCAGACTCAGTGGTGTAGCTGTTAGCTGGTAGGGCCCTGTTCGGTGCCAGACTCAGTGGTGTTGCTGTTAGCTGGTAGGTTACTGTTCGGTGCCAGACTCAGTGATGTAGCTGTTAGCTGGTAGGGCCCTGTTCGGTGCCAGACTCAGTGGTGTAGCTGTTAGCTGGTAGGGCCCTGTTCGGTGCCAGACTCAGTGGTGTAGCTGTTAGCTGGTAGGGCCCTGTTCGGTGCCAGACTCAGTGGTGTAGCTGTTAGCTGGTATGGCCCTGATCAGTGCCAGACTCAGCGGTGTAGCTGTTAGCTGGTAGGGCCCTGTTCGGTGCCAGACTCAGTGGTGTAGCTGTTAGCTGGTAGGGCCCTGTTCGGTGCCAGACTCAGTGGTGTAGCTGTTAGCTGGTATGGCCCTGATCAGTGCTGGACTTAGTGGTGTAGCTGTTAGCTGGTATTGCCCTGATCAGTGCTGGACTCAGTGGTGTAGCTGTTAGCTGGTAGGGCCCTGTTCGGTGCCAGACTCAGTGGTGTAGCTGTTAGCTGGTAGGGCCCTGTTCGGTGCCAGACTCAGTGGTGTAGCTGTTAGCTGGTAGGGCCCTGTTCGGTGCCAGACTCAGCGGTGTAGCTGTTAGCTGGTAGGGCCCTGTTCGGTGCCAGACTCAGTGGTGTAGCTGTTAGCTGGTAGGGCCCTGTTTGTCAGTGTGTGTGAGAGTAGAGTAGTATTGAATCATTCAGGATGCTTCCTCCTTCTGGAGCAGCAGCATGGTGAACTGGGCTACATCCCAAATGGTTACCCAATACCCAAGTCTCTATCGGTCAAAAGTAGTGCACTATAGAGTGGATAGGGTGCCCTTTGGGTTGTGTCTTTGGTCTCAGACTCAGGCTGGGTATTGTATAAAACATAATGAATCTTTAATTTCATCTTGTTTGGTGCTCTTCAACTAGTCCACCAAAGCACTTAGTACCAAGGATGCTTGTGCAATAGAGTGAGCAATAGTCCCTATTCAAATGGAACAGCTCATACTCTGCAGTACCACAGAAATAGTGCTCTGTTGTTGTAGTACAGACGAGTGTAGTGTATCTGTTTTTAGTAACAAGAGCAGCAGTAATGTAGTAGTGCAGCTGTTCCTACATGAGTAACACTATAGGACCACTATAGGACTACTACCTACAATAGAACTACTACCTACAATAGAACTACTACCTACTATAGGACTACTACCTACAATAGAACTACTACCTACAATAGAACTACTACCTACAATAGAACTACTACCTACAATAGAACTACTACCTACTATAGGACTACTACCTACTATAGGACTACTACCTACAATAGAACTACGACCTACAATAGAACTACTACCTACTATAGGACTACTACCTACAATAGAACTACTACCTACAACAGAACTACTACCTACAATAGAACTACGACCTACAATAGAACTACTACCTACTATAGGACTACTACCTACAACAGAACTACTACCTACAATAGAACTACGACCTACTATAGGACTACTACCTACAATAGGACTACTACCTACAATAGAACTACGACCTACAATAGAACTACTACCTACTATAGGACTACTACCTACTATAGGACTACTACCTACAATAGAACTACTACCTACTATAGAACTACTACCTACCTACTATAGAACTACTACCTACTATAGGACTACTACCTACTATAGGACTACAACCCACTATAGGACTACTACCTACAATAGAACTACTACCTACTATAGAACTACTATAGGACTACTACCTACTATAGGACTACAACCCACTATAGGACTACTACCTACAATAGAACTACTACCTACTATAGAACTACTATAGGACTACTACCTACTATAGGACTACTACCTACAATAGAACTACTACCTACTATAGGACTACGACCTACTATAGGACTACTACCTACTATAGAACTACTACCTACTATAGGACTACTACCTACTATAGGACTACTACCTGCTATAGGACTACTACCTACTATAGAACTACTATAGGACTACTACCTACTATAGAACTACTACCTACTATAGGACTACTACCTACTATAGGACTACTACCTACTATAGGACTACTACCTACTATAGGACTACTACCTACTATAGAACTACTACCTACTATAGAACTACTACCTACTATAGGACTACTACCTGATATAGAACTACTACCTACTATAGGACTACTACCTACTATAGAACTACTACCTACTATAGGACTACTATAGGACTACAACCTACTATAGAACTACTACCTATCATAGGACTACTACCTACTATTGAACTACTACCTACTATAGGACTACTACCTACTATAGGACTACTACCTACTATAGGACTACTAACCACTATAGGAACACTACCTACTATAGGACTACTACCTACTATAGAACTACTACCTACTATAGGACTACTACCTACTATAGAACTACTACCTACTATAGGACTACTACCTACTATAGAACTACTACCTACTATAGAACTACTACCTACTATAGGACTACTACCTACTATAGAACTACTACCTACTATAGGACTACTACCTGATATAGGAATACTATAGGACTACTATAGGACTACTACCTACTATAGGACTACTACCTACTATAGGACTACTATAGGACTACTACCTAACATAGGACTACTACCTACTATAGGACTACTGCCTAACATAGAACTACTACCTACTATAGGACTACTAACTACTATAGGACTACTACCTACTATAGGAATACTACCTACTATAGGACTACTACCTAAATAGAACTACTACCTACTATAGGACTACTACCTACTATAGGACTACTATAGGACTACTACCTACAATAGAACTACTACCTAATATAGGACTACTACCAACTATAGGACTACTACCTACTATAGGACTACTACCTACTATAGGACTACTACCTACTATAGGACTACTACCTACTATAGGACTACTAACTACAATAGAACTACTACCTACTATAGGACTACTACCTACTATAGGACTACTACCTACTATAGGACTACTACCTACTATAGAACTACTACCTACTATAGGACTACTATAGGACTACTACCTACTATAGGACTACTATAGGACTACTACCTACTATAGAACTACTACCTACTATAGGACTACTATAGGACTACTACCTACTATAGAACTACTATAGGAATACTAACTACTATATAACTACTATAGGACTACTAACTACTATAGGACTACTACCTACTATAGGACTACTAACTACTATAGGACTACTACCTACTATAGAACTACTAACTACTATAGGACTACTAACTACTATAGAACAACTATAGGACGACTACCTACTATAGGACTACTACCTAGTATATGACTCCTACCCACTATAGGACTACTACCTACGATAGAACTACTATAGGACTACTAACTACTATAGAACTACTACCTACTATAGGAATACTAACTACTATAGAACTACCGTAGGACTACTAACTACTATCGGACTACTACCTACTATAGGACTACTACCTACTATATGACTACTACCTAATATAGGACTACTACCTACTATAGGACTAATACCTACTATAGGACTACTATAGGACTACTACCTACTATAGGACTACTACCTACAATAGAACTACTACCTACTATAGGAATACTACCTGATATAGGAATACTAACTACTATAGGACTACTACCTACTATAGGACTACTACCTACTATAGAACTACTAACTACTATAGGACTACTAACTACTATAGAACAACTATAGGACTACTACCTAGTATATGACTCCTACCCACTATAGGACTACTACCTACTATAGAACTACTATAGGACTACTAACTACTATAGAACTACTAATTACTATAGGAATACTAACTACTATAGAACTACCGTAGGACTACTAACTACTATCGGACTACTACCTACTATAGGACTACTACCTACTATATGACTACTACCTACTATAGAACTACTATAGGAATACTAACTACTATAGAACTACTATAGGACTACTACCTACTATAGGACTACTATAGGACTACTACCTACTATAGGACTACTACCTGCTATAGGACTACTACCCACTATAGGACTACTACCTACTATAGGACTACTACCTACTATAGGACTACTACCTACTATAGGACTACTACCTGATATAGGAATACTATAGGACTACTATAGGCCTACTACCTACTATAGGACTACTACCTAACATAGGACTACTACCTACTATAGGACTACTACCTACTATAGGACTACTACATACTATAGGACTACTACCTACTATAGGACTACTATAGGACTACTACCTACTATAGGACTACTACCTACTATAGGACTACTACCTACTATAGGACTACTACATACTATAGGACTACTACCTACTATAGGACTACTACCTACTATAGGACTACTATAGGACTACTACCTACTATAGGACTACTACCTACTATAGGACTACTATAGGACTACTACCTACTATAGGACTACTACCTACTATAGGACTACTATAGGACTACTACCTACTATAGGACTACTACCTACTATAGGACTACTATAGGACTACTACATACTATAGGACTACTACCTACTATAGGACTACTATAGGACTACTACCTACTATAGGACTACTACCCACTATAGGACTACTACCTACTATAGGACTACTACCTGATATAGGAATACTATAGGACTACTATAGGCCTACTACCTACTATAGGACTACTACCTAACATAGGACTACTACCTACTATAGGACTACTACCTACTATAGGACTACTACATACTATAGGACTACTACCTACTATAGGACTACTACCTACTATAGTACTACTACCTACTATAGGACTACTACCTACAATAGAACTACTACCTACTATAGAACTACTACATACTATAGGACTACTACCTACTATAGGACTACTACCTACTATAGGACTACTACCTACAATAGAACTACTACCTACTATAGAACTACTACCTACTATAGGACTACTACCTACTATAGGACTACTACCTACTATAGAACTACTACCTACTATAGGACTACTACCCACTATAGGACTACTAACCACTATAGGAACACTACCTACTATATGACTACTACCTACTATAGGACTACTACATACTATAGGACTACTATAGGACTACTACCTACTATAGGACTACTATCTAGTATAGGACTACTACCCACTATAGGACTACTATAGGACTACTACCTACTATAGGACTACTATAGGACTACTACATACTATAGGACTACTATAGGACTACTACCCACTATAGGACTACTACCTACTATAGGACTACTACCCACTATAGGACTACTACCCACTATAGGACTACTATAGGACTACTACATACTATAGGACTACTATAGGACTACTACCCACTATAGGACTACTACCTACTATAGGACTACTACCCACTATAGGACTACTACCCACTATATGACTACTACATACTATAGGACTACTATAGGACTACTACCCACTATAGGACTACTACCTACAATAGAACTACTACCTACTATAGGACTACGACCTACTATAGGACTACTACCTACTATAGAACTACTACCTACTATAGGACTACTACCTACTATAGGACTACTACCTGCTATAGGACTACTACCTACTATAGAACTACTATAGGACTACTACCTACTATAGAACTACTACCTACTATAGGACTACTACCTACTATAGGACTACTACCTACTATAGGACTACTACCTACTATAGGACTACTACCTACTATAGAACTACTACCTACTATAGAACTACTACCTACTATAGGACTACTACCTGATATAGAACTACTACCTACTATAGGACTACTACCTACTATAGAACTACTACCTACTATAGGACTACTATAGGACTACAACCTACTATAGAACTACTACCTATCTATAGGACTACTACCTACTATTGAACTACTACCTACTATAGGACTACTACCTACTATAGGACTACTACCTACTATAGGACTACTAACCACTATAGGAACACTACCTACTATAGGACTACTACCTACTATAGAACTACTACCTACTATAGGACTACTACCTACTATAGAACTACTACCTACTATAGGACTACTACCTACTATAGAACTACTACCTACTATAGAACTACTACCTACTATAGGACTACTACCTACTATAGAACTACTACCTACTATAGGACTACTACCTGATATAGGAATACTATAGGACTACTATAGGACTACTACCTACTATAGGACTACTACCTACTATAGGACTACTATAGGACTACTACCTAACATAGGACTACTACCTACTATAGGACTACTGCCTAACATAGAACTACTACCTACTATAGGACTACTAACTACTATAGGACTACTACCTACTATAGGAATACTACCTACTATAGGACTACTACCTAACATAGAACTACTACCTACTATAGGACTACTACCTACTATAGGACTACTATAGGACTACTACCTACAATAGAACTACTACCTAATATAGGACTACTACCAACTATAGGACTACTACCTACTATAGGACTACTACCTACTATAGGACTACTACCTACTATAGGACTACTATAGGACTACTAACTACAATAGAACTACTACCTACTATAGGACTACTACCTACTATAGGACTACTACCTAATATAGGACTACTACCTACTATAGAACTACTACCTACTATAGGACTACTATAGGACTACTACCTACTATAGGACTACTATAGGACTACTACCTACTATAGAACTACTACCTACTATAGGACTACTATAGGACTACTACCTACTATAGAACTACTATAGGAATACTAACTACTATATAACTACTATAGGACTACTAACTACTATAGGACTACTACCTACTATAGGACTACTAACTACTATAGGACTACTACCTACTATAGAACTACTAACTACTATAGGACTACTAACTACTATAGAACAACTATAGGACGACTACCTACTATAGGACTACTACCTAGTATATGACTCCTACCCACTATAGGACTACTACCTACGATAGAACTACTATAGGACTACTAACTACTATAGAACTACTACCTACTATAGGAATACTAACTACTATAGAACTACCGTAGGACTACTAACTACTATCGGACTACTACCTACTATAGGACTACTACCTACTATATGACTACTACCTAATATAGGACTACTACCTACTATAGGACTAATACCTACTATAGGACTACTATAGGACTACTACCTACTATAGGACTACTACCTACAATAGAACTACTACCTACTATAGGAATACTACCTGATATAGGAATACTAACTACTATAGGACTACTACCTACTATAGAACTACTAACTACTATAGGACTACTAACTACTATAGAACAACTATAGGACTACTACCTAGTATATGACTCCTACCCACTATAGGACTACTACCTACTATAGAACTACTATAGGACTACTAACTACTATAGAACTACTAATTACTATAGGAATACTAACTACTATAGAACTACCGTAGGACTATAGGACTACTATAGGACTACTACCTACTATAGGACTACTACCTACTATATGACTACTACCTACTATAGAACTACTATAGGAATACTAACTACTATAGAACTACTATAGGACTACTACCTACTATAGGACTACTATAGGACTACTACCTACTATAGGACTACTACCTGCTATAGGACTACTACCCACTATAGGACTACTACCTACTATAGGACTACTACCTACTATAGGACTACTACCTACTATAGGACTACTACCTGATATAGGAATACTATAGGACTACTATAGGCCTACTACCTACTATAGGACTACTACCTAACATAGGACTACTACCTACTATAGGACTACTACCTACTATAGGACTACTACATACTATAGGACTACTACCTACTATAGGACTACTATAGGACTACTACCTACTATAGGACTACTACCTACTATAGGACTACTACCTACTATAGGACTACTACATACTATAGGACTACTACCTACTATAGGACTACTACCTACTATAGGACTACTATAGGACTACTACCTACTATAGGACTACTACCTACTATAGGACTACTATAGGACTACTACCTACTATAGGACTACTACCTACTATAGGACTACTATAGGACTACTACCTACTATAGGACTACTACCTACTATAGGACTACTATAGGACTACTACATACTATAGGACTACTACCTACTATAGGACTACTATAGGACTACTACCTACTATAGGACTACTACCCACTATAGGACTACTACCTACTATAGGACTACTACCTGATATAGGAATACTATAGGACTACTACCTACTATAGGCCTACTACCTACTATAGGACTACTACCTATACATAGGACTACTACCTACTATAGGACTACTACCTACTATAGGACTACTACCTACTATAGGACTACTACCTACTATAGGACTACTACCTACTATAGGACTACTACCTACTATAGGACTACTACCTACAATAGAACTACTACCTACTATAGGACTACTACCTACTATAGGACTACTACATACTATAGGACTACTACCTACTATAGGACTACTACCTACTATAGGACTACTACCTACAATAGAACTACTACCTACTATATAGACTACTACCTACTATAGGACTACTACCTACTATAGGACTACTACCTACTATAGAACTACTACCTACTATAGGACTACTACCCACTATAGGACTACTAACCACTATAGGAACACTACCTACTATATGACTACTACCTACTATAGGACTACTACATACTATAGGACTACTATAGGACTACTACCTACTATAGGACTACTATCTAGTATAGGACTACTACCCACTATAGGACTACTATAGGACTACTACCTACTATAGGACTACTATATACTATAGGACTACTATAGGACTACTACCCACTATAGGACTACTACCTACTATAGGACTACTACCCACTATAGGACTACTACCCACTATAGGACTACTATAGGACTACTACATACTATAGGACTACTATAGGACTACTACCCACTATAGGACTACTACCTACTATAGGACTACTACCCACTATAGGACTACTACCCACTATATGACTACTACATACTATAGGACTACTATAGGACTACTACCCACTATAGGACTACTACCTACTATAGGACTACTACCTACTATAGGACTACTACATACTATAGGACTACTATAGGACTACTACATACTATAGGACTACTATAGGAATACTAACTACTATAGAACTACTATAGGACTACTACCTACTATAGGACTACTACCTACTATAGGACTACTATAGGAATACTAACTACTATAGAACTACTATAGGACTACTACCTGATATAGGAATACTATAGGACTACTACCTGATATAGGAATACTATAGGACTACTATAGGACTACTACCTACTATAGGACTACTACCTACTATAGGACTACTATAGGACTACTACCTACTATAGGACTACTACCTACAATAGAACTACTACCTACTATAGGACTACTACCTACTATAGGACTACTACATACTATAGGACTACTACCTACTATAGGACTACTACCCACTATAGGACTACTAACCACTATAGGAACACTACCTACTATATGACTACTACCTACTATAGGACTACTACATACTATAGGACTACTATAGGACTACTACCTACTATAGGACTACTACCTACTATATGACTACTACCTACTATAGGACTACTACCTACTATAGGACTACTACCCACTATAGGACTACTACCCACTATAGGACTACTACCTACTATAGGACTACTATAGGACTACTACCTACTACAGGACTACTACCCACTATAGGACTACTACCTACTATAGGACTACTACCCACTATAGGACTACTACCTACTATAGGACTACTACCTACTATAGGACTACTATAGGACTACTACATACTATAGGACTACTATAGGACTACTACATACTATAGGACTACTATTGGACTACTACCCACTATAGGACTACTATCTAGTATAGGACTACTACCCACTATAGGACTACTATAGGACTACTACCTACTATAGGACTACTACATACTATAGGACTACTATAGGACTACTACCCACTATAGGACTACTACCTACTATAGGACTACTACCCACTATAGGACTACTACCCACTATAGGACTACTACATACTATAGGACTACTATAGGACTACTACCCACTATAGGACTACTACCTACTATAGGACTACTACCTACTATAGGACTACTACATACTATAGGACTACTATAGGACTACTACATACTATAGGACTACTATAGGACTACTACCCACAATAGGACTACTACCTACTATAGGACTACTATAGGACTACTATAGGACTACTACCTACAATAGGACTACTATAGGACTACTACATACTATAGGACTACTATAGGACTACTACCTAATATAGGACTACTATAGGACTACTACATACTATAGGACTACTACCTACTATAGGACTACAACCTACTATAGGGCTACTACCTCTTATAGGACTACTACCTACTATAGTACTACTACCTACTATAGGACTACTACCTACTATAGTACTACTACCTACTATAGGACTACTACCTACTATAGTACTACTACCTACTATAGGACTACTACCTACTATAGTACTACTACCTACTATAGGACTACTACCTACTATAGTACTACTACCTACTATAGGACTACTACCTACTATAGTACTACTACCTACTATAGGACTACTACCTAATATAGTACTACTACCTACTATAGGACTACTACCTACTATAGGACTACTATCTAATATAGGACTACTACCTACTATGGGAGTACTATATGACTAGTACATACTATAGGACTACTATCTACCCAAACCACCAGTGGTGAACTAACCTCCTGTCCTCTGTCATCCAGTAGTGTCTAACCTCCTGTCCTCTGTCATCCAGTAGTGTCTCACCTCCTGTCCTCTGTCATCCAGTAGGGTCTAACCTCCTGTCCTCTGTCATCCAGTAGTGTCTAACCTCCTGTCCTCTGTCATCCAGTAGTGTCTAACCTCCTGTCCTCTGTCATCCAGTAGTGTCTAACCTCCTGTCCTCTGTCATCCAGTAGTGTCTCACCTCCTGTCCTCTGTCATCCAGTAGTGTCTAACCTCCTGTCCTCTGTCATCCAGTAGTGTCTCACCTCCTGTCCTCTGTCATCCAGTAGTGTCTCACCTCCTGTCCTCTGTCATCCAGTAGTGTCTCACCTCCTGTCCTCTGTCATCCAGTAGTGTCTCACCTCCTGTACTCTGTCATCCAGTAGTGTCTAACCTCCTGTCCTCTGTCATCCAGTAGTGTCTCACCTCCTGTCCTCCAGACCAATAGTAGTGAACTAACCTCCTGTCCTTTATCCTCCAGACCAATAGTTGTGAACTAACCTCCTGTCCTCCAGACCAATAGTAGTGAACTAACCTCCTGTCCTCCAGACCAATAGTAGTGAACTAACCTCCTGTCCTCCAGATCACCAGTAGTGAACTAACCTCCTGTCCTTTATCCTCCAGACCACTAGTAGTGAACTAACCTCCTGTCCTCCAGACCACTAGTAGTGAACAAACCTCCTGTCCTCTGTCCTCTAGAAGTGAACTAACCTCCTGTCCTCTGTCCTCTAGAAGTGAACTAACCTCCTGTCCTTTATCCTCCAGACCACTGGGGCGGCAGTGTAGCCTAGTGGTTAGAGCATTGGACTAGTAACCGAAAGGTTGCAAGTTCAAATCCCCGAGCTGACAAGGTACAAAATCTGTCGTTCTGCCCCTGAACAGGCAGTTAACCCACTGTTCCTAGGCCGTCATTGAAAATAAGAATTTGTTCTTAACTGACTTGCCTAGTAAAATAAAGGTAAACTAAAAAAAAACTAGTAGTGAACTAACCTCCTGTCCTCCAGACCACCAGTAGTGAGCTAACCTCCTGTCCTCCAGACCACCAGTAATGAACTAACCTCCTGTCATCTGCCCTCTAGTAGTGAACTAACCTCCTGTCCTCTGTCCTCTATTAGTGAACTAACCTCCTGTCCTCTGTCCTCTAGTAGTGAACTAACCTCCTGTCCTCTGTCCTCTATTAGTGAACTAACCTCCTGTCCTCTGTCCTCTAGTAGTGAACTAACCTCCTGTCTTCTGTCCTCTAGTAGTGAACTAACCTCCTGTCCTCTGTCCTCTATTAGTGAACTAACCTCCTGTCCTCTGTCCTCTAGTAGTGAACTAACCTCCTGTCCTCTGTCCTCTATTAGTGAGTGAACTAACCTCCGTGTCCTCTGTCCTCTAGTAGTGAACTAACCTCCTGTCCTCTGTCCTCTAGTAGTGAACTAACCTCCTGTCCTCTGTCCTCTAGTAGTGAACTAACCTCCTGTCCTCTGTCCTCTATTAGTGACCTCCTGTCCTCTGTCCTCTATTAGTGAACTAACCTCCTGTCCTCTGTCCTCTCGTAGTGAACTAACCTCCTGTCCTCTGTCCTCTATTAGTGAACTAACCTCCTGTCCTCTGTCCTCTAGTAGTGAACTAACCTCCTGTCCTCTGTCCTCTATTAGTGAACTAAC
>NW_027016912.1:0-24202 GCF_036934945.1 Oncorhynchus masou masou
TTGGTTTGAAGACATCAACTGTGGGAGCAATTATTAGGAAATGGAAGACAAACAAGACCACTGATAATCTCCCTCGATCTGGGGCTCCACGCAAGATCTCACCCCGTGGGGTCAAAATTATCACAAGAACGGTGAGCAAAAATCCCAGAACCCCCCGCGGGGACCTAGTGAATGACCTGCAGAAAGCTGGGACCAAAGTAGCAAAGCCTACCATCAGTAACACACTACGCCGCCAGGGACTCAAATCCTGCAGTGCCAGACGTACAATATAGATACAAAAGTATGTGGACACCCCTTCAAATTAGTGGATTCGTCTATTTCAGCCACAGCCGTTGCTGACAGGTGTATATAATTGAGCACACAGCCATGCAATCTCCATAGACAAACATTATCAGTAGAATGGCCTCACTGAAGAGCTCAGTGACTCCGGAAGCAACGCAAGCACAATAACTGTTCGTTGGTAACTTAATGTAATGGGTTTCCAAGGCCGAGCGTCCGCACACAAGCCTAAGATCACCATGCGCAATGCCAAGCGTCGGCTGGAGTGGTGTAATGCTCGCCATTGAACTCTGGAGCAGTGGAAACGCGTCTGGAGTGATGAATCATGCTTCACCATCTGGCAGGACGAATCTGGGTTTGACGGATGCCAGGAATATGCTACCTGCCTGAATGCATAGTGCCAACTGTAAATTTTGGTGGAGAAGGAATAATGGTCTGCGGCTGTTTTTCATTGTTCGGGCTAGGCCCCTTGGTTCCAGTGATGGGAAATCTTAATGCTTCAGCATACAATGACATTCTAGACGATTCTGTGCTTCCAACTTTGTGGCAGCAGTTTGGGGAAGGCGCTTTTCTGTTTCAGTATGACGATGTCCCTGTGCACAAAGCAAGGTCCATACAGAAATGGTTTGTCAAGATCAGTGTGGAAGAACTTGACTGGCCTGCACAGAGCCCTGACTTCAACCCTATCAAATACCTTTGGGATGAATTGAAACGCCGAATTGAAACCGCAACATCAGTGCCTGACCTCACGAATGCTCTTGTTGCTGAATGGAAGCAAGTCCCCACAGCAATGTTCCAACATCTAGTGGAAAGCCTTCCCAGAAGAGTAGAGGCTGTTATAGCAGCACTGGGGGGACCAACTCCATATTAATTCCCATGATTTTGGAATAAGATGTTTGACGAGCAGGTATCCACATACTTTTGGTTATGTAGTGTACTTCCATTAATCTTTTCAACTTGTACCGGGGACCTTCAGACAACTTTTTTTTAGGAAAACAACTGACAGGTACGTATTCGAGAGAGTGTCACCTTTCCACAGAGGGATCATGTTGGTGTGTAGCCCAAACTGTTTGACTGTTCGATTGTAGTCATAGAACAAAACGGAGCACACCATCATGTTCATGAGAGTCTTCCCTTTCCATAGAGTAGTCATAATAGTTTGTAGGCCAAACATTTCCGGATGCTATAAATGATTTTGTGATAAGACCTATATTCGGGATAACTCATGGTATGACAAAGACCGCTCTCGCTCTGTCAAATTTCACCGCAGATGCGGAAGTGTGACTCATCCAATGCAAAAAGCTTAAACTCTAGCTTAAACTGACAGATTTTTATGGGGATTTATGTATTATACTAATTATACTGAACAAAAATATAAACGCAAAATGTAAAGTGTTGGTCCCATGTTTCATGAGCTGAAATAAAAGATCCCAGAAATGTTTCCATACGCACACAAAGCTTATTTCTCTCATATTTTGTGGACACATTTGTTTACATTCCTGTTAGTGAGCATTTTCCCTTTGCCAATATAATCCATCCACCAGGTGTGGCATATCAAGAAGCTGATTAAACAGCATGATCATTACACAGGTGCTCCTTGTGCTGGTGACAATAAAAGACCACTCTAAAATGTGCAGTTTTGTCACACAACATCTTCCCACAGATGTCTCAAGATTTGAGGGAGCATGCAATTGGCATGCTGACTGCAAGAATGTCCACCAGAGCTGTTGCCAGACAATTCGATGTTAATTTCTCTACCATAAGCCGCCTCGAATGTAGTTTTAGAGAATTTGGCAGTACATCCAACCGGCCTCACAACCACAGACCACGTGTAACCACGCCAGCCCAGGACCTCCACATCTGGCTTATTCACCCGCAGGATAGTCTGAGACCAACCACCAGGTTAGCTGATAAAACGGAGGAGTATTTTGTGACTTCACACTCCAGACCGGACACCGGGGGCCTGCACTTACATTTTACACTTTAGTAATTAAGCAGACTCTCTCTAATCCAGAAGACTCATAGGACTAATTAGGGTTGAGATTTTTCACCTAGTCGGCTCTGGGATTCTTACCAGCGACCTTTTGGTTACTGGCCCAATGCTCTTAACCGCTAGGCTATCTGCCACAGGTCAGTACACTGTATCCTCAGGTACATACCTTACTTTACTGTACTCTCCAATGCTGTGTGAGGAAGTGATTTGCTCATCCCAAATGTTCACACCGTCCATGGCCCCGACAACAAACCGTACACTCTGTTATAGTGAATGCACTTTCTGTAATTGTTGTAATCAACTGCTTAGAGTGATCAAATTGTCCAGAACAAATGTGATCACTATATGTGGAGTGCAATGTACTACGAAGATAGAGCCGGCACATGCCATTGGCAGCTGCTCCCATTAAGTACTTTCCCAAGTACTTTATTTGCACTGGTTCCACGAGAGAGATGTTTCATATGCAAGATACAAGACACATAGCCTTGTGGTGCAGGTTGAATCAAAGCACTCGGGAGCAGCATATTTGTGTGCAGCCTTTCTTTCTCTATTTCTATACTGTACTCCCCATTGTGAATGTAGTGGCCTCTGAGCTAGACCTGACCTCGTCCTCCACTCACAATGGGTTCAGGTCCCTCAGTCTGAGGTTTTTCTGAAGCGTTGTCATTAATTCTACATGTTTTCCCTTTTGTGTCATTGCAAGTGTGTGTGTCTTTGTATGCCTCTCTACAGGCATTGTGTATGTGTGCGTGAGTGTGTTCTGTGTTTGTGCGTGAGTGTGTGTAGTCGGGCATGCGTCCTTGTGTGTATTGTGGGTGTGTGTGTGTGAGTGAGTGGGTCCTGCTAATGACTATGCTCCTTGGTTGTGCTCAACATGTGTTTGTTCGGAGTGTGTTTTCTACGTGGGTGGGCCGCTAAGGGGACTAACCATGTCACAACTTCCGCCGAAGTCGGTTCCTCTCCTTGTTTGGGCGGCGTTCGGCGGTCGACGTCACCGGTTTTCTAGCCATCGCCGATCCACCTTTCATTTTCCATTTGTTTTATCTTTGTTACCCACACACCTGGTTTACATTCCCTCATTTCGTGACGTGTATATAACCCTCTGTTCCCCCCATGTCTGTGTGTGGAATTGTTTTTTGAAAGTGTTTTGTGCACTTCAGACTGGTTTGCGACGGGTTATTTCAACCCATATTTTGTTGTCCTGGGTGCCGTTGGTTTTGCATCATTAAACTTCTCCAGTTATTACCCAGTTCTGCTCTCCTGCGCCTGACTTCCCTGCAGCCAGTTTACACACCTCTTACAAACCAAGGTGTTAGGGATGGGCATTGACATTTTTACTCACTTTTTTTGTGCAATAATGCCTCATATATCATAAACATTACAGTGAACAAATCCTAATTGCTAAATTGCCCCATATATATTCAGCCAATAAAAAAGCAAGTGCCATTTAAGATTAATTTAATGAAACAGTAATATCAACTGGTTATATTGTATAGTGAAACACAATCTTCAAAAAGGCAGTAACCTCAGTGGATTGTAGAAGCCTATGGCTGTGCAATGGCATAACCTTGTTTTGTTAATTGAGCAGACAAGAAGCTCTTATTTTCCAAGGCCTTATCACAGTAAAGACAAACCTATTTTATAGTTTAAAAAAAACATGATGTAATATAACAGAATAAAATAGAACATACTTTTTTTTCTCCAAATTAAACAAGTTGCCAGTGCGATGTGATATGCATCCTGCGTGTCTGGAACATTCTTTCTCACAGGGTGATCATTTGAAGCAAGGCTCAGTTTGGTGAGTTGAAAGACAATTTTTTTCAGGGTTACAAACCAAAATGTGTCTACAGTTCGATATAGTTTATGCTGCCTGTTCGTTGGAATTTTCAAAAAGGATGAACAATTCCACATTGAACACTGCATGATGATGAATTACCTATGTAGGCCTATGCTTAATGATTCTCATAAAAAAATACACTCTGTCTTTATCCAACTAGAGTTTTTGCTTATTTTCAGTGTGGAATCTGTCTATGGGTTATAGCCTAGGCTAACCAATCGGGAAATGGCACTAGCAGTTGGCAAAGTAGCCTAAGAGGAAAATAGACGGGAAGCAATTATTCCAAAACTGCAGCTCATTGTTGGAACACATATTTTCCTACTTCAATCAACCAGTCCATTTTCAATTTGTGATGAAACCGTCGTCATTTGGCAAGGAATGTAGCTTGTGTAGTATCCCATCAGTTAGATGCATTTATCTCTGTATGCGTAACAGGAGCTTGTGTGTGCACTCAGCACATGTGTGTAGAGGGAGCGGTCGGAACGCAATTGAGTGAATGAGACATGGAGGCGAAAGGAAATGTAGGGAGAAGAACTGTCTAATGCTTGGCTTGGTTTCTTTTTTGTTGTTGTGCCCTGCAAATGCACATGTACAAATGGAACACTCGAGTCAAAGCAAATTAACATCGTCTTCAAGACAAAATGTAATTTTGTCAGACAGGCACTAAGCACATTCCACCAAATAATTATACAGTATTTGAAAAAAAATGTGATCTCTGGTTAAAAAATCGAACTTTGACGTCCCGTTCGAGTACTCTATTACTCTTGTCCATCCCTACATCGAGTGCGTGTATTATATAGATAGGATCCAGTACATAGTGTTCAAACAGGAAGAGCCAACAGGAAGAGAACACAGTGTGCTTCCTATACAGCAGCAGCCGGGGTGTATTCATTAATGCACAATGTATCTTTAATGTTTTCTATCTTTAATGTTTCCAGCATTGCAATGTTTTAAATTTTTTCCATGGTGTGTCCAAATGAACATGATCCGTTCTGACATGCCCCCCTGTCTCCTCTCCTCCTCTCTCCCCCTCTATAGGTTCAGAACTCTGGGGAGGACATAGACAAGTCGTACCTGGCCCCTCCCGCGCCCGTCAAACAGTTCCTCATCTCGCCCCCCGCCTCGCCGGCCGTTGGCTGGAGCCAGAGCGAAGACGCAACGCCCGTCATCAACTACGACCTGCTGTGTGCTGTGGCCAAGCTAGGCCCAGGTCAGTACACACACACTTTACACACACTCTTGTGCCCACACACACAAACACACACATATAAATACATATACAGTATAGACACATACACAAATGCACGCACACATACGTACACATAAATACACACCATTTTGCAAGCACACACACACTCTACCCTTTTATAAACATTTACTCAAATTGTTAACTGAACTGAGTTCACCAGCTTTATCTGCTGTGGTATCGTGAGAATCATAGGACAACAGTAAGGTCACAAAAAGGGCACCAATTAGCATTCAAGCATACAATTGCTTTGTGCGGCATGCTGGGTGGTTGACGAAGTATGAATGTCCATCAGAAAAAGAGATTATACCTCAGACTATATATTATGTTCCCTCATGCCTCTCTCTTATGGCATCCGCACTTCTCTGTCTGTCTGGCTGAGTAAAGGGCTAGCGTTTTGCAGGCAGACGGTGACCTTTGAGAGATGCCAGCCATATCAAACAGGGAGTAATGACACCTGTGTTTGGCGTAATGACACCTGTGTTGGAGTAATGACACCTGTGTTCTTTCATACTGGGGTCAGGAGGGTCACATGGTTTACTAGGTCACCAAGCTCCCAGGATTCTTCACTGTGTGCGTCTCAGTAACATGTCCTTTCTCCTGATGTGTGCGCTCATACACAACTCCCCACAAATTTTAAAGCATTGGGCTCGAGGGAGTTTCCACTGTTATTCTTACGCCAGTTATTTCCTTCTAAGTCCATGAAGGGAAGAGAACCAACAATTTGCACACTTCAGGAGGAAGGACAGATTCATTGTTTATGATGCTAAAGACCCTTGTCATCTGTAAAAAGGAGACCCTTCTAAGATATGGTTGTCAGTTACACCATAATATGTTTTTAATAGGCCCACGTGAACTGATCCAAGAAAAACTCCTGGCCTGTTGTTAGCAAAAGGTCTGGTCCCTAGTTATATTATAGGTGTGTGTTCTTCACTCTACATGTGTGTCAATAAGTTTGTGTGTGAAGTGTCTTTTCATCCAGACATCAGGACATGCAGTACCATTTTGAGTGCTTCTCTTATAGTCTACCAGGGAACATTAAGGGCTGTTAAACGAGATATAGCCAATGCCATTTAGCCTCTGACATGGCTTAATTTCAAATGCACCACCACAACCCCCTCTAATGCATTACAAGAACAATCATGATTCCTACATTACATGATTTACCATGTTGAAGCCCAGACCACCGCTGCACTCACTGTTACTATGGTAACAGGAGGAGGCATCAGGAAATAGAGCTGCCGCTTGTTTGGGCTTCTTTAGCCTGCCTCGGATTCAGATTAGTGCTTTGCTGCAGTGTGGCGCCCTAGCACTCTCTGCTGGCCGCCTATGGTAGTGACCTTCCCGGGACAAAATAGGGCCTTGTTTTTCCTGTCAGACAGTGGTGTGGGAAACCTCTTATCACGTTTCCCTCTGCCCTGTCTGGTCTTCATGGCAACCGTGATACAATCTGCATGCGTATTTGAGGGCAGTTGTGATGTGAGCATTGATGTTGCCTAGTCGGTATTAAATAGAACATTGAGGCCCTGCCCACCTATGGGAAAACAACATGTGGTTACCTTGATTACCCAATTGGCTCACAGCAAAAACAAACAACCTTTTTCAGACACAATTTTCTTGTTTTATGCTTGTTTTAGTCAATAACAAAACTACATTTAAGAAATGTACAAAATGTCTAGATTACTTTTCAACATTGCCTGCTCCCAAGCATTTTCACTACTTAGAAAAATTGAATATTGTAGGGCCTTCTTCATCTCCCTTTTCATGACGGTGCTAACATTAAGCCACGTGAGGGCTTCCTTCATGCCCCTTTTCATGACGGTGCTAACATTAAGCCACGTGAGTGCTAGCTATCTACCAAGCAGAGCTTTAAGCTGTTGAAGAGGATGGGCAGGCCCCCTGGTCATGGCATTCTGCCAGGATATGGAGTCCCTACATAAGACATTGCAGTAACTCCTTGTGTCTTCCAAAGGTGGCTCCTTACAGGGAGACAGCATTGTGGCGCTGGTCTGAGTCTGCTGGGTCAGTCATGGCCAGTTCGTACTATCAGAACTGAGGATAAGACCCAGATGCAGACAGCTAGAGTCACAGATGTTTACTGACCCAAATAGGGGGCAGGCAAAAGACAGGTCAAAGGCAGGCAGAGGTCCATAATCCAGGTCAGTGTCAATAAGGTACAGAACAGCAGGCAGGGTCAGGACAGGCAGAATGGTCAGAACCAACGAACTGGCAACAGACAAACAGAGAACACAGGTATAAATGCACTGGAGATAATGAGGAAGATGGGCAACACCTGGAGGGGGGTGGAGACAAGCACAAAGACAGGTGAAACAGATCAGGGTGTGAAAGTACCCTACAATTACATCTGCAACCATGTGCATGTGAGTACTAAACTCATCTAAAAACGAATATATTCTAATCTAGCCAAGACCAACAACACAAACAGACTATAAAGCTAGAAGTAGTAAGTGGAGATACAAACAGACTATACTAAACAAGCTATGATTAAATGTTTTCCACACACATAGCTATGTGTAGCTTACTGGGACACTATGTCATCACTTTCCCACTCTTCCACACCGAATAGCTTGAAGCCAGAAGGATATTCTTGTAGGCTCTATTTCCTTACGTGGACACATTGCGAACCAATGGTCAGGATTTTTTACCGGTTTACATTCACATTGAACAACCCAGCAGCTTTTTTGGAAGTTTTGTCAATTCTGTATAGCAAAAGATTGATGACGAAGTTGGCTCTTTTACAATGGGGGTCAATGGGAAAGAATGTTTGTTTTTCCAAATTTGTGGGAGTGGTTGAGGAGAATTCCTTCTTATGACACGTATACTGAAGTATATACAATCTTGATATTTGTATTATTCCACCTCTATTTGATATATTATACTGGCTGTATATTTTAAGAATCATATAACATTAGTAACATTTGTTCCATGCCATATAACATTTATAACATGTTATATATTCTCCAGTAGCCAATTCTCTAGTTGTTTGGCACATGATAGCAACAGACAGTTTTTTTTTTTTTTTTTTTTTTTTTTTTTTTTTTTTTTTTTTTTACTAGGCAAGTCAGTTAAGAACAAATTCTTATTTTCAATGACAGCCTAGGAACAGTGGGTTAACTGCCTGTTCAGGGGCAGAATGACAAATTTGTACCTTGTCAGCTCGGGGATTTGAACTTGCAACCTTTCGGTTACTAGTCCAACCCTCTAACCACTAGGCTACCCTGCTGCCCCAAGTTTGACCCTATCCTATCTTGCAGTACATTTCATTAGGCTGCAGCCAGCCAGTGTTGCAACAGCTGATAACATTGGCCATTGGGAACCATTGCAGGGGAGTTCCGTCTGTCAGGAAGGGTTCTACATGGACCCCTGAAGAGTTCTACCTGGAACCAAAAGGGGTTCTTCAAAGAGTTCTCTTATGGGGATAGCTGAAGAACCCTTTTAGGTTCTAGAGAGAACCATTTTTTCCTGGCTTTTGCATCTGTTCCTGGAGTGGGTTGACTCGCTTCAATCTGCTTCAGTGGGAGGTCCGACATTCAGGGGCTCATCTAATCAAAATATTTAAACTGGAATGCTGATGTAGGCCTGTTGATGCATGTGTAGCACTGTAAAGTCAAATAAAGTCTGGTATATTAGTCTCTCTTTTTTTCTCTCTCCCTCACTCTCTTTCTCTCCCTTTCTCTCCCTCCCTGTCTCTCTCCTCCCCCCCTCCATCCTACCCTCCCCAACCCCTCTCTAGGGGAGAATTATGAGCTGCACGCGGGCACGGAGTCGACCCCTAGTGTGGTCGTGCAGGTGTGCGACAGCGACGCCGAAGACGACAACAACGCCGAAGCGCGCCCCAAGCAGAAACAGCAGATTGTCCAAACCCGGCGCCCCGACGGACCACCGCAAGTCCTCAACTAGGACCCTCCACTTCGGACCCCACTCCTACGACCCCCCAAAACACACACCTAGACCTGTCTTCTCTGTCTCTGCACTCGCAGAGACACAACGAGACAACGCCCCTCATTTCAATTCAACCAAAAACAAACAAACGACAAACATTTGGTGGTGTTTGTGGACGGAGCGTGGCTATTGGATGGAATGAGGCGGCCTGGCCTGTATGGATGATGGAGGATGGATGAGATTCACACGCACACTCATCACACTCAAAGGAAAGAGAGGGAGGGATAACGGAACCCTTGACCCTTACTCAGCCAGGGGCGGTAATGTAACACCGTGTCCCCCCTAAACAGGCACACTGTCATAGAATCATACACTCAGCTCTCATATGTGCTAGTACTGTAGTAGTTCCGCTAGTCTGACCTCTCCTTCTTCTTTCCTTCATTTCCGTCATCGGTTAGTTGTGTGCAATGGACTTCGGGGACATGCAATACCTCCGAAGAGAGATTTTGGTTGTTTACATCGGTTCTTCTTCTGCTCTTTTATCATATCAGCCGATTGGTTGTTTCTGCTATCACAGGAATCAGGAGTGATTGCCTGGTATTCCTCTCGTCTGCATGTATATATGAGTTCTTATGAGAAAAATACTTACTACAGAGACTCAAACACTAAACTACTGTACGAAGCAAAGGAACCTATCGAGGTCACACACGACATAACAAAAGGTCGCCATGTGGTAACAACAAAGTTGCGGTGGTGTTTGCACTTTCTTTTTTTGGTTTTGCTTCTGTCCTTCTTTTTTTTTAAATCAGAGATGTGTATGTTGGTTTTTGCTGAACTAGATGTGTGTTCTTCCTCTTAACATGTATTTGATACCACAAACGATCGTTTTTTTTGCATGCTTACTTACTATAGTCGGCAGCTGAGGCGTTTTATACTGGTCCAGACGACAGGGAAATGGAATGACGCTTTTGACGACACGCATATCTATACTTTTATAGTGTCAAGTGAGAGGGGAGAGGCTGGCTGAGCAAGATATAAGACTGAGAGTGAAACGAAACCTTTACAGTGTGAGTAAAGGCCTAAGAGTAGGTCTCTCTCTTAAAGCCTAATAGTTGGGCTTTAGGATAGGAGTAGAAGCTAGCGTTAATCTTCAAGAGTGTTGATGTTTTTTCAGGGGGCATTTTTATGATTCCCATCTTTCCGGTAATGGTTTTTGGTTCTTGTTATGATATCAACCCAGTTTATATATATATATATATATATATATATATATATATATACACACACGTCTACTTTTCTTCTTCTGAGACCTATATTGCTCGTTTTGCACTGAAAATCTCGAGATCTCTGGAGCTACACTGGAGGAATGTCCTGAATTTCCTCTGTCAGCTCTTGAGAGTTTAAGGCCGCTTCTTCGTTCTCGCTGTAAATAGCTGAATAGTCAGTAGGTTGAAATAGTCCATTAGGTTTTAATGATTGACATTAAGCGTTGCTGAGAGAGTGAAAATTGTTAATTGGCCTCCTTGCCTCTGGAGATATCAACCAACGCCTTCGTCTCACCTTGCAGTCACAACACGAATCATTGGAAACTCAAGAAACTTAAGAGAATGTATTGATTTGATTCACTCCAATTTGGAATACTGCTGCATTCACAGTTGTTACTTTCCTCCTCAAAAAAAAGCTATTACCAACTCCTAAATAAATAAAGTGTGCTTTTAGCCATTTAGCCAATTATTTTAGGAGTAACTATTTCCAGAATGTTCGATTTTTCTCCCCACTATGCACCTTGAATAAAAGAATATGTGATGCCAAGTGTCTGTCATTACAATGATTTCATGCCATAAAAAGTCCTTGTGTTTTTGTTTTGTCACGGAAACATATTCCATATAGTGAGACTGTCGAATACAGACTATTCCATGTTGAGTCCTTGATTTTATTCCCATCCTGAAAAGGTGTTTTGAATCTAGTCGGGTTTTTTTTCTTCTAAATTAAAGCCCAAACATTGAGGTGGAGTGTTCAAGTGTTCAATACAGTACATTTGGCCTCAGTGGTGAACGTAAACCTTATCCGTGTTAGAAAGCATTAGAAATGCATTATGGTCTCTGCATGCGAGCACTTTTTCTGCATTTTCTTTTTATCCTTTTAAGATGCAGTCTTGCTAGAGAGAACGTTCCTCATCGACATTCTTTTTGTCTGTTCTTTTTTATTTTATTTTTTATCTTCTGTTTTTCAAGATGAACACCTGGGAAGCCTTCTCACCAACAGAGCAGTGTGAGTCCCGACTCTCAAATGATCTGAATTCCACCTCTCGCTAATGGGGTTTTGAAGGCTCGGGAGTCCTTTGGATATAAGTGTACCACTGAATAGGTGTGGAGGGAAGAACAGGGAAACTTGTCTTTTGACAGGATAGATGGTTGCAACCACAGAACGAATGTGTGTTTTTGTTTCAGGGCTTGTCTCTGGAACATACTTCCATGTGCAAAGCGTTGTCCTTTCAGAGGTGACTTCTAAAAACGAAGCCGGCAGCAAGTGTTGAAACGCACCATAATGGCATAAGCAGTTTTTAGTTGTGCTGACTGGTGAAAATATTGATGATTGATGACAATGATGATGATTATGTTGATGATGCTTATCTGATGTTTTTTTACAGTCTTTGAAACTGGGTGCATTTTTGGTCACTGTTGAAAAGAGAAAACGTATATTTATGTATATATGCCAAGTGTTTTTGTTGCCGAGACCAGTTCCAGCGTGCATCAAAAAAATTGTGGCTTCTACTTTTATGTCGATGTAAAGATTTTAAAAAAGTCCTGAAATGCTCGATCAAATCAATTCTCATTGCGTCGTGTTGAAAATTGACTCTGTTTGAATGTTTTTTTTTTTGGAAAGTCTACAATACAAAAAGGTCAATACCGTCCGTTATTGTTCTATACTGTTCTGTTGAAATCTGAATATTGTGTATTGTACTGTAGTTATCCAAAAAACAAAGTAGCAATCAAGCAATAATTTACAGTTATATACTGGTATCTGTATTTCATGTTATGTACTAATTTCCAGAGTGGTTTTCTCTGACTGTTACAACAGTACTTGCTTATTTGTGTAGTATGATTGTCATTTGTTTCACATAGAGAAATATATAAAGAACTATTCTTAAAGAAGTTTGGAGTTTGTGTGTTTTTTAAGTTCCGGTATGATGTATTTTTTTCTTTTGTTCTAAATGTATCTTCAAATATTTGACATATAGCATATAGCATATATACTACCAGTGGTGGGAAAAGTACCCAATTATCATACTTGAGTAAAAGTAAAGATATCTTAAAAGAAAATGATTCAAGTAAAAGTGAAAGTCACCCAGTAAAATGCTAGTTCAGAAAATGTAAACAAGTATTTGTTTTTAAATATACTAAGTTTTAAAAGTAAATGTAATTGCTAGAATATACTTAAGTATCAAAAGTAAAAGCATAAATAATTTCAAATTCCTTATATTAAGCAAACCAGACAGCATAATTGTCTTTCTTTTTTCAATTTACTGATAGCCACTTTACTGATAGCCACTCCAACACTCAGATATCAGAGGCATTAGAGATTACCAGGGATGCTCTCTTGATAACTAAATTGGACCATTTTCCTGTCCTACTAAGCATTCAAAGTGTAACAATTATTTTAGGGTGTCAGGGAAAATGTATGGAGTAAAAAATACATTAGGACTGTAGTGAAGTAAAAGTTGTCGAAAATATAAATAGTAAAGTACAGATACCTCAGGAAACGATTAAAGTTAAGTAGTACTTTAAAGTATTTTTACTTAAGTACTTTACACCGCTGTACAGTATACTACTAAACTATAGTACTACTGCAAATATACTGCTACAAGTATAACGTGAAAGATGGATCACATTTCATGTTTCGAACCAGTAGCTGCTGCACACAGTCAACAGTGCCAACTGTTCTCTTGTTTGAAGGTCAATATTGTCATGGTTAACCTTTTCAATCGCTTTCATACTTAATAGTTAGTTAGCCCGTTACCTGAATGTCTTTTCTAAAGTGACTGAATTCTCAATGGATTGATTACTCTTAAGCTGAACATCAAAAAGTCTTTAGCACTGCAGTGCAGTGTCTGGTAGAACTATCCGGATGACTCAGTCTTTTTAAACCTTGTTGTATCAACACTGTCATGCATGAAACAATAACTTTTTTTAGATTCAATTCATATTCAGATACATTTCCCAACACATTTTTCACAGAAGGATTTTTCACAGATGCTCAATTCACAGGAAGAAATATGTATGTAAACAAATCTGTCCTACTTGTTACATGTAATGGGTATGATTGGTCTGGCAACTGTTCTTAGTAGTGAACACAGCTTTAACCTATGTTTGATCAAAAGCGTAAAAAGGCTGCTAAAAGCTATAGCGTTGCATTTTACATCACAGCTCAAAATAAATTGGTGTTAACATGGTAATAGTATGGTAACACGTTATAGTTTACATTATATTGCCCAGATACACCTTCATTTCAGTGTAATTATATTCTTGTTTTAGGGTAATACCCCATACAGTGCCTTCAGAAACTACTCACACCCCTTTACTTTTCCCAAATGTTACTGTTACAGCCTGAATTAAACATTTACTACATTTAGATTTTGTGTCACTGATCTACACACAATATCCCATAATGGGGTAATAATTTGTGCAAATTATTTAAAAATGAAAAGGTCAAATGTCTTGAGTCAATAAGTATTCAACCCCTTTGTTATGGGAAGCCTAAATACGTTTTACAAACATTTGCTTAAAGGAAAGATAAGCCCATTTAATGTTATATTGTTTTTGTGCATCTTTGAGCTATGTTCTATTGATTCCTTGTGTCATTTCATGTTTTTATGCACATCAGACCTATTGCCATTCAAGCAGGCAGAATATATGCGGTATGCTTGAACAGGGTTGGATACACACATGAAAACATGAAATGAGCCGGGGAATCGATAGGACATTTCTCAGAGATGCACAAAAACAATATAACATTCAAAATGGGTGAATCTTTCCTTTAACAAACCACAAATTCCAAACCAGAAGCCATGGATTACTGGCAACACCGCACTGAGCGAAAGGCTAGAGCTGCTGCTTTCAAGGAGCTGGACACTAATCTGGACACTTATAAGAAATCCTGCTTTGCCCTCGGACAAACCATCAAACAGGCAAAGCGTAAATGCAGGACTAAGATTGAATCCTACTACACCGGCTGTGGCGCTTGTCAGATGTGGAAGGGCTTGCAAACTATTACAGACTACAAAGGGAAACACAGCCGCGTGCTGCCCAGTGACACAAGCCTACCAGATGAGCTAAATGCCTACCAGACGAGCTAAATGCCTTCAGTGCAACACTGAAGCATGCATGAGAGCACCAGCTGTTTCGGACAACTGTGTGATCACGCTCTCTGTAGCCAATGCGAGCAAGACCTTTAAACAGGTCAACATTCACAAGGCCATGGGGCCAGATGGATTAAAAGAGCATGTACTCACAATACAGAGAGAACAAAAATAGAAAAACAATAGAAAGTAAAACACGTAATATTAAAAATAATTAATAGATATACAATGCGTAATGACAACTTGGTTAAATACACTTCCAGCGCCGACAGAGATGGCTGCCTCGCTTCGCGTTCCTAGGAAACTATGCAGTTTTTTGTTTTTTTTACGTGTTATTTCTTACATTAGTACCCCAGGTCATCTTAGGTTTCATTACATACAGTCGAGAAGAACTACTGAATATAAGATCAGCGTCAACTCACCATCAGTACGACCAAGAATATGACGTTCGCGAAGCGGATCCTGTGTTCTGCCTTTCAACCAGGACAACGGAATGGATCCCAGCCGGCGACCCAAAAAAACGACTCCGTAAAAGAGGGAAACGAGGCGGTCTTCTGGTCAGACTCCGGAGACGGGCACATCGTGCACCACTCCCTAGCATTCTTCTCGCCAATGTCCAGTCTCTTGACAACAAGGTTGATGAAATCCGAGCAAGGGTTGTATTCCAGAGGGACATCAGAGACTGTAACGTTCTTTGCTTCACGGAAACATGGCTCACTGGAGAGACGCTATCGGAGGCATTGCAGCCAGCGGGTTTCTCCATGCATCGCGCCGACAGAAACAAACATCTTTCTGGTAAGAAGAGGGGCGGGGGCATATGCTTTATGGCTAAAGAGACGTGGTGTGATCACAGAAACATACAGGAACTCAAATCCTTCTGTTCACCTGATTTAGAATTCCTCACAACGAAATGTCGACCGCATTATCTACCAAGAGAATTCTCTTCGATTATAATCACAGCCGTATATATTCCCCCCCAAGCAGACACATCGATGGCTCTGAACGAACTTTCTTTTGACTCTTTGCAAACTGGAATCCATACATCCTGAGGCTGCATTCATTGTAGCTGGGGATTTTAACAAGGCTAATCTGAAAACAAGACTCCCTAAATTGTATCAGCATATCGATTGCGCAACCAGGGCTGGCAAAACCTTGGATCATTGTTATTCTAACTTCCGCGACGCATATAAGGCCCTGCCCCGCCCTCCTTTCGGAAAAGCTGACCACAACTCCATTTTGCTGATCCCTGCCTACAGACAGAAACTAAAACAAGAAGCTCCCACGCTGAGGTCTGTCCAACGCTGGTCCGACCAAGCTGATTCCACACTCCAAGACTGCTTCCATCACGTGGACTGGGATATGTTTCGTATTGCGTCAGACAACAACATTGACGAATACGCTGATTCGGTGTGCGAGTTCACTAAAACGTGCGTTGAAGATGTCGTTCCCATAGCAACGATTAAAACATTCCCTAACCAGAAACCGTGGATTGATGGCAGCATTCGCGTGAAACTGAAAGCGCGAACCACTGCTTTTAATCAGGGCAAGGTGACTGGTAACATGACCGAATACAAACAGTGCAGCTATTCCCTCCGCAAGGCCATCAAACAAGCTAAGCGTCAGTATAGAGACAAAGTAGAATCACAATTCAACGGCTCAGACACAAGAGGTATGTGGCAGGGTCTACAGTCAATCACGGACTACAAGAAGAAAACCAGCCCAGTCACGGACCAGGATGTCTTGCTCCCAGGCAGACTAAATAACTTTTTTGCCCGCTTTGAGGACAATACAGTGCCACTGACACGGCCTGCAACGAAAACATGCAGACTCTCCTTCACTGCAGCCGAGGTGAGTAAAACATTTAAACGTGTTAACCCTCGCAAGGCTGCAGGCCCAGACGGCATCCCCAGCCGCGCCCTCAGAGCATGCGCAGACCAGCTGGCTGGTGTGTTTACGGACATATTCAATCAATCCCTATACCAGTCTGCTGTTCCCACATGCTTCAAGAGGGCCACCATTGTTCCTGTTCCCAAGAAAGCTAAGGTAACTGAGCTAAACGACTACCGCTCCGTAGCACTCACTTCCGTCATCATGAAGTGCTTTGAGAGACTAGTCAAGGACCATATCACCTCCACCCTACCTGACACCCTAGACCCACTCCAATTTGCTTACCGCCCAAATAGGTCCACAGACGATGCAATCTCAACCACACTGCACACTGCCCTAACCCATCTGGACAAGAGGAATACCTATGTGAGAATGCTGTTCATCGACTACAGCTCGGCATTTAACACCATAGTACCCTCCTGTCAGGACCCGGTTGCGAACCTGGGTCTCCGGAGTGAGAAACAGTCACTTAACCAACTGAGCCACGAATAGTCAGCAGAACCCAGAAGATGAGGCAGACACAGCAGTACTTAAGACGGTGTATTTAATAAAGTAAAAAGGAGAAGTCCTTAAATACAAAAATGGCAAATCCAAAAGGTGGTAGGAATAGCACAAAAAAGCCTCAAGAGATACTCAAAAACAAAAACAGAATTCCACAAGAGCATCCACCGGAATCGACAAGAATACACAGAACACTAGGGCTGGGTGCTAACATACAAACACAGAGCACAGAACTGAGGGAAACTAAGGGTTTAAATACAATCAGGGGAAACGAGGCACAGGTGCAAATAATAATGGGGAACAAGGGAAAAAACATAAGGTCAAAAAGCACAATGGGGGCATCTAGTGACCAAAACCCGGAACAACCCTGGCCAAATCCTGACACCTCCAAGCTCGTCATCAAGCTCGAGACCCCGGGTCTCGACCCCGCCTTGTGCAACTGGGTACTGGACTTCCTGACGGGCCGCCCCCAGGTGGTGAGGGTAGGCAACAACATCTCCACCCCGCTGATCCTCAACACTGGGGCCCCACAAGAGCCCTCTCCTCTGTACTCCCTGTTCACCAACGACTGCGTGGCCACGCACTCCTCCAACTCAATCATCAAGTTTGCGGACGACACAACAGTGGTAGGCTTGATTATGAACAACGACGAGACGGCCTACAGGGAGGAGGTGAGGGCCCTCGGAGTGTGGTGTCAGGAAAATAACCTCACACTCAACGTCAACAAAACTAAGGAGATGATTGTGGACTTCAGGAAACAGCAGAGGGAACACCCCCCTATCCACATCGATGGAACAGTAGTGGAGAGGGTAGTAAGTTTTAAGTTCCTCGGCATACACATCACAGACAAACTGAATTGGTCCACTCACACAGACAGCATCGTGAAGAATGCGCAGCAGCGCCTCTTCAACCTCAGGAGGCTGAAGAAATTCGGCTTGTCACCAAAAGCACTCACAAACTTCTACAGATGCACAATCGAGAGCATCCTGGCAGGCTGTATCACCGCCTGGTACGGCAACTGCTCCGCCCACAACCGTAAGGCTCTCCAGAGGGTAGTGAGGTCTGCACAACGCATCACCGGGGGCAAACTACCTGCCCTCCAGGACACCTACACCACCCGATGTTACAGGAAGGCCATAAAGATCATCAAGGACAACAACCACCCGAGCCACTGCCTGTTCACCCCGCTATCATCCAGAAGGCGAGGTCAGTACAGGTGCATCAAAGCTGGGACCGAGAGACTGAAAAACAGCTTCTATCTCAAGGCCATCAGAGTGTTAAACAGCAACCACTAACATTGAGTGGCTGCTGCCAACACACTGACTCAACTCCAGCCACTTTAATAATGGGAATTGATGGGAAATGATGTAAAATATATCACTAGCCACTTTAAACAATGCTACCTAATATAATGTTTACATACCCTACATTATTCATCTCATATGTATACGTATATACTGTACTCTATATCATCTACTGCATCCTTATGTAATACATGTATCACTAGCCACTTTAACTATGCCACTTTGTTTACATACTCATCTCATATGTATATACTGTACTTGATACCATCTACTGTATCTTGCCTATGCTGCTCTGTACCATCACTCATTCATATATCTTTATGTACATATTCTTTATCCCCTTACACTGTGTATAAGACAGTAGTTTTGGAATTGTTAGTTAGATTACTTGTTGGTTATTACTGCATTGTCGGAACTAGAAGCACAAGCATTTCGCTACACTCACATTAACATCTGCTAACCATGTGTATGTGACAAATAAAATTTGATTTGATTTGATTTGGGGTATCAGCACCCAGTCAATGTGCAGAGGTACGAGGTAATTTAGGTAAATACACTACATGATCAAAAGTATGTGGACACCTGCATCTCATTCCAAAATCATGGGCATTAATATGGTGTTGATCTAGTTGATCGTTGCTGCTATAACACTCTTCTGGGACAGCTTTTCAGTAGATGTTGGAAAATTGCTTCGTGACTTGCTTCCAGTCAGCCACAAGAGCATTAGTGAGGTCGTGCACTGATGTTGGGCGATTAGGCCTGGCTTGCAGTCAGCGTTCCAATTCATCCCAAAGGTGTTTGATGGGGTTGAGGTCAGGACTCTGTGCAGGCCAGTCAAGTTCTTCCACACTGATCTCGACAAAACATATCTGTATGGACCTCGGTTTGTGCACGGGGGTGTTGTCATACTCAAACAAGAAAGGGCCTTCCCCAAACTATTGCCACAAAGTTGGAAGCACAGAATCGTCTAGAATTTCATTGTATGCTGTAACGTTAACATTTCCCTTCACTGGAAGTAAGGGTCCTAGCCCGAACCATGAAAAACAGTCCCAAATTTTACAGTTGGCACTATGCATTATCCTGGCATCCGCCAAAACCAGATTCGTCGGACAGACTGCCAGATGGTCAAACGTGATTCATCATTCCAGAGAATGTGTTTTCACTGCTCCAGAGTCCAATGGCGGCAAACTTTACACCTCTCCAGCCGACGCTTGGCATTGCGCATGGTGATCTTAAGCTTGTGTGCGGCTTCTCGGCCATGGAAACCTATGGCTGAGCAGTCCCAGACGAACAGTTGTTGTTGTGGTGATGTTGCTTCCGGAGGCAGTTTGGAACTCGGTAGTGAGTGTTGCAACCGAGGACAGACGATATGTACACCCTTCAGCACTCAGTGGTCTTGTTCTGTGAGCTTGTGCGGACAACCACTTCGCGGCTGCTCCTAGACATTTCCACTTAAGAATAACATTTGACTGGGGCAGCTCTAGCAGGGCAGACATTTTACGAACTGACTTGTTGGAAAGGTTGTATCCTATGATGGTGCCACGTTGAAAGTCACTGAGCTCTTCAGTAAGGCCATACTACTGCCAATATTTGTCTAAGTAGATTGCATGGCTTTGTGCTCGATTTAATACACCTGTCAGCAACAGTTGTGGATGAAATAGCCAAATCCACTATTTTGAAGGTGTGTTCACATAGGTTTGTATATAGTGTATATATATGGTTCCTTCCTAGGTTCCTGCCTTTCTAGGGAGTTCTCAAATAAAGAGACACTGAGTATACTAAACATTAAGAACACCTGCTCTTTCCCTGACAAACTGACCAGATGAATCCAGGTGAAAGCTATGATCTCTTATTGATGTCACTTGTTAAATCCACAATCAGTGTAGATGACAGGTTAAAGAAGGAGTTTTAAGTATTGAGACAATTGAGACATGGATTGTGTATGTGTGCCATTCAGAGGGTGACCAGGCAAGACAAAATATGTAAGTGCCTTTGAACGGGTAGTAGGTGCCAGGCGCACTGGTTTGTGTCAAGAACTGCTGCTGGGTTATTCACGCTCAACAGTTTTCAGTGTGTTCAAGAATGGTCCAACAGCCAACTTGATCAAACTGTGGGAAGCACAGGGGGTGCAACTCAATAGGTCAAATCAAATTGAATTTGTCACTTGCACCGAATACAACAGGTGTAGACCTTACAGTGAAATGCTATGGCTGCGATCCCCGTACAGGGATCAACACCGGGGGACATTTCAGAGTGACTAACTAAAGATACAACGTCGTAACATTAAACATTCTTGAAAACGCAAGTGTCTTACATCCTTCAAAAGATTAGAATCTTCAAATCAAATCAAATCAAATTTTATTTGTCACATACACATGGTTAGCAGATGTTAATGCGAGTGTAGCGAAATGCTTGTGCTTCTAGTTCCGACAATGCAGTAATAACCAACAAGTAATCTAACTAGCAATTCCAAAACTGCTAGTGTAAGGGGATAAAGAATATGTACATAAATATGTATGAATGTGTGATGGTACAGAGCGGTATAGGCAAGATACAGTAGATGGTATTGAGTACAGTATATACATATGAGATGAGTATGTAAACAAAGTGGCATAGTTAAAGTGGCTAGTGATACATATATTACATAAAGATGCAGTAGATGATATAGAGTACAGTATATACGTATACATATGAGATGAATAATGTAGGGTATGTAAACATTATATTAAGTAGCATTGTTTAAAGTGGCTAGTGATATATTTTACATCATTTCCCATCAATTCTCATTATTAAAGTGGCTGGAGTTGAGTCAGTGTGTTGGCAGCAGCCACCCAATGTTAGTGGTTGCTGTTTAACAGTCTGATGGCCTTGAGATACAAGCTGTTTTTCAGTCTCTCGGCCCCAGCTTTGATGCACCCGTACTGACCTCGCCTTCTGGATGATAGCGGGGTGAACAGGCAGTGGCTCGGGTGGTTGTTGTCCTCACCTCCTCCCTGTAGGCCGTCTCGTCGTTGTTGGTAATCAAGCCTACCACTGTTGTGTTGTCCACAAACTTGATGATTGAGTTGGAGGCGTGCGTGGCCACACAGTCGTGGGTGAACAGGGAGTACAGGAGAGGGCTCAGAACGCACCCGTGTGGAGCCCCAGTGTTGAGGATCAGATCTCATACTACTAAAAATAATATTGTCACAAATGTATAATTTGTACAGTTCTTTATAAAAATGTAGTTATTTGTAACATTTGACTGTGTAAAACCTAGCTGTGCTACTTATTTATCTAAGAGTGAGGTGGATATATAGCATTTTGCAAAAAAACATGATTGTTTGTCTGAAATAAACCATTAAGTGATAGATTTTAAACAAATGCATGTCCGTCATTGAACAACCCTATGATTAGATAGTGAAAAACTACTACTACTGCTGTGCACTAAGGCAACTATACATAGACAAGATCCCACAACACAAATGAGGAAAATGGCTTCCTAAATATGATCCCCAATCAGAGGCAACGGAGATAGGAGAAAACTGAGGATGGATAAACAACATTCTAGTTACTCCACAATAATAACATAAATGACAGACTGAACAGAAGGAACCAAATACAAATCCCCTAACATGCGTCCTGTATGCAATGAGGCACTGAAGCAAAGTGGTAACGAAAGTAACTTTCTGTTTTGAATACAAAGCGTAATGTATGGGGCAAATCAAACACAAACCAGCACTGACGACCACTCTTCATATTTTCAAGCAGGGTGGTGGCAGCATCATAATGGGTATGGAGTTCTTTAGGATAAAAATGAATGGAACAGAGCTCAGCACAGGCAAAATCCTAGAGAAAAACCTGGTTCTATCTGCTTTCCAACAGACACTGGGAGCCAATTTCAGGACAATAACCTAAAACACAAGGCCAAATATACACTGGAGTTGCTTACCAAGACGACATTGAATGTTCCTGACCGGCGTAGTTACAGTTTTGTCTTAAATCGTTTTGACAATCTATGGCAAGACATGAAAATGGCTGTCTAGCAATGATCAACAACCAACTTGACAAAATAATGTGGGGCCCTCCCGAGTGGCACGGTGGTCTAAGGCACTGAATAGCAGTGCTTAAGGCGTCACTACTAGGTCGGGTTCAATCCCAGGCTGTGTCGTAGCTGGACGTGACCGGGAGACCCATGAGGTGGCACACAATTGGCCCAGCGTCGCCCGGGTTAGGGGAGGGTTTAGCCAGCCGGGATGTCCTTGTCCCATCGCACTCTAGCGAATCCTTGTGGCGGGTTGGGCACATGTAGGCTGACTTCGGTCACTAGTTGTATGGTGTTTCCTCCGATACATTGGTGCATCTGGCTTCCGGGTTAAGCAAGCAGTGTGTCAAGAAACAATGCGGCTTGGCAGGGTCATGTTTCGGATGACGCATGGTTCTCAACCGTCGCCTCTCCCAAGTCCATACGGGGGTTGCAGCGATGGGACAAGACTGTAATTACCAATTTCATATCACAAAAAAGGGGGTTAAAGTCAATTTAAAAAATGATGTGCAAATATTGTACAATCCAGGTGTGCAAAGCTCTTGAAGACTCACAGATGTAATCGGTGATCCTAACATGTGTTGACTGAGGGGTGTAAAGACTTAAGTAAATTAGATATTTTTTTATTTTATTTTCAATAAATTTGAAAAAACATTTCTAAAAACATGTTTTCACTTTGTCATTATGGTGTGTGTGAGATAGAGAAAATTTGAATTTGAATTCAGGCTGTGACACAATAAAATGTGGAATAAGTCAAGGGGTATGAATTACGCCATATATTATGGGGTAACTGTGTGAATGATATCTACTTTTCCCAGTTAGGACATGGATTATGACCTAGTGGAAAGACCCGGGTGTGTTTACCCTCATGCATTGGGACAGCTGGTCATTGATCAGCTCCATTCCTATTGCTCCGCAGGACTGGTTGTACTTTCCCCACACACACATGAAGGCATGCACACACACACACATCACCTTTCCATGCTATGCCTCAAAGGACCAGTGTACAACAGAGGTATGACCACTTCCACCATGAAAAATATCGTTGTCGTAGTTTATACACTTGGAAGAATGTGAGCTTCTCCCTCCTTTCCAGCAGGTGTAGAAATCCAGTCTGTGTGGAGGCCCATTCTGCTTCATGTCTTCTAAGATACACCCCCAAGTGACACCGTGTCGCCCTATGGGCCCTTGTCAAAAGAAGTGCACTACATCTGGAATAGGGAACCATTTGGGACACCGCCTTAGTCTTCACCACAGCCCTTCTCTTTGTTGTGGGGAATTCCTCAGCACAATAACCCCCCCCCAGTGTTTTACTCAGAAGGAAGTTATGCTGAATGTGATAGTTCACTTGCACCAACTATGAGGATCGTTGTATCAAATGACAAGCAACGGGTGTCAATGTATTGTGCAACGGGTGTCAATGTCCTAATCACTACATTTTAAAATCACAGGCAAAATATACAACAGATTGAGCCTATGACACTTTTCAATGGAGATTCTCCTCCTCTTCCTTTTTAGTCAGGGAGTAGGCTTACTGTAATCTGTGTCCTGGAAACTGGCCCATAGTGTTTTGTAGTAAGAATATAATCTTTCAAGGCCTAAATTAGTATAATGGGGCAAAGGAATTGACAGAACACATAGGCCCTATATTGATGTATTTATTCCAGGTCCTTATCATATCACACCTCTTCTGTCTGCCTTGGCCATGTTGAAAATAAGCTGTTAATGCCATAAAGAGATAAAGGCAGAGGAAGGTGGCTAATGCCAACACTTGAGTCTATACCTCATGATGGGAGAAGTGCACGAAGGTTGCCTTGCTATTGTAAAGACGCTTTGACTCACCTTTGACCGTACTGAAGTAGCAGATTT
>NW_027016913.1:0-7326 GCF_036934945.1 Oncorhynchus masou masou
AACCCAGAGCACACTCAAAGGGAGACATACCTGATGAGGCGTTGATGAGGGTGTTGTGGGCATATTCCACCCAGGGTAGCTGGGCACTCCAAGAGGAAGGGTTAGCCGAAGTCACACAGCGTATTGCAGTTTCCAACTCCTGGTTGGCCTGCTCGGTCTGGCTGTTGGTCTGGGGGTGATATCCAGCCAAAAGGCTAATATTAATACCCAGAGCTGTGCAGAAGGCTCTCCATACCTGGGATATAAACTGGGGGTCCTCTGTCAGAAATAATGTCATTAGGGATGCCATAAAGCAGGTCCAGAGTCTCCTGGGAGTAAGGGAACACCCCCCTGAAATGGACAAAAATGAATGGGAAGTCATTGGCACTGGACAAACCATATACATGGTGTCCAATACCACTCAATTCGGCGTCGTATCGTTCAAAGTTGATTGCAAATGCCATATGGCAAATGCCAGGTGTAACACAATCCAACAGGTGGCGAGTGCGCTCCACCATCGTTTTTCATATTGCAAATGCAACACAAGTCAACATCCAAAAGTAAAATTTTGAAAAAGTCAAAAGAAATCCAAAAACCTAGCACGCCCTTAAAAAAGTGCTTTCTGGACCGTTTTTCGAAATTCTTTTGATTTTTTTTGTCAATAACACATGTGTAAGTACTGTATGAATATACTTTGTATTATCATAATTAAAACATTTTTTTTACTTGTGCATAAGGCACATGTTTTGTCCATTTGCAATATGATTTCATAGGAAGTCAAAAGTCAAAAATAGCAAAATATTTGAAAAAACTTCACACACCCTTAAAAAGTGCTTTCTGGACCGTTTTTCAAAATTATTTCGATTTTTGTGCCAATTACACATGTATAAGAACTGTATCAACATACTTTAGTCATATTTTACTATCATCATTTAAATAAAAACTTATGCATAAGGCATGTTTTCTCCATTTGCAATATAATTTCATAGGAAGTCAAAAGTCAAAAATAGCAAACATTTTGAAAAAACTTCACACACCCTTAAAAAAGTGCTTTCTGGACCGTTTTTCAAAATCAAATTTTGTGTCAATTACACATGTATAAGAACTGTATCAACATACTTTAGTCATATTTTATTATCATCATTTTTATTTATTTTTTACTTGTGCATAAGGCATATGTTTTGTTCATTTGTAATATGATTTCATAGGAAGTCAAAAGTCAAAAATAGCAAACATTTTGAAAAAACTTCACACACCCTTAAAAAAGTGCTTTCTGGACCGTTTTTCAAAATCGAATTTTGTGTCAATTACACATGTATAAGAACTGTATCAACATACTTTAGTCATAATTTATTATCATCATTTCTATTTATTTTTTACTTGTGCATACGGCATATGTTTTGTTCATTTGTAATATGATTTCATAGGAAGTCAAAAGTCAAAAATAGCAAACATTTTGAAAAAACTTCACACACCCTTAAAAAAGTGCTTTCTGGACCGTTTTTCAAAAGCGAATTTTTGTCAATTACACATGTATAAGATCTGTATCAACATACTTAGTCATATTTTATTTATTCACTTTTTTTGTCCAAATGCAATATGAAAGATTTGAAAATGCCAAATCAAGATGTTGTGTCCATTTGCCATGTACCATCACGAATTTGACATGCTCAAAAATCCAGCAGAAATGCAAAATTGACTGACCTGATGAACACAGGATGGCCGGGCAGTGATAGTTGCTCCTTTCCATTGCTCGTTGTGTTAATTTCATCATGTCCATTTGGTGATGTTTTTTTCACTATTGAATCATATTGCAAATGCTCATGCATTTGCAATATGTTTCAATGGGCATTTACCATCACGAATTTGTCATGCTCAAAAATCCTGCAGAATTGCAAAATTGACTGACCTGATGAACACAGGATGGCCGGGCAGTGATAGTTGTTTCTTTCCATCGCTCGTTGTGTTGACTTCATCATGTCCATTTGGTGATGTTTTTTCACTGTTGAATCATATTGCAAGTGCACGTGCATTTGCAATATGTTTCAATGGGCATTTACCATCACGAATTTGGCATGCTCAAAAATCCTGCAGGAATGCAAAATTGACTGGCCCGATGAACTCGGGATGGCCGGGCAGTGATTCTGGTTCCTCTCCATCGTTTGTTAGGGTTGATTTCAGAATGTCACTTCGGTGATGGTACCTCACTGTTTAAACATATTGCAAATGGACAAGAGTCACCAACAAGTCACCGTCCATCAGTCAATTAGATATCATTCTGACACCAAACTGATACAAACTGACACCAAACCCACTTTTTCCAACCGTTTAGTAGCCAACTATCACATACTTCAGAGCTGGCCCAAAAATTCACCATGCCTTCTGTTCAAACCATAATAAAAAATGTAAAACACGTAGTTACGTTCTAGCTGCGGGTCCAGTTCTGATGTTATGTGTAGGCCTAGCTGAGGCAACCCCCGAATCCCAAGTTTCGGCTCGATAGGTCCTTCGGTGCCCGAGCAAGACCCTAATTGGTGCTGAAAATCCACATTTTTCCATGCCTTGCTACAGGGTCATTGAATGAGCTATCGGACAGAAACGTTGGGGTCCATCTATATGGGCTGAGGTGGTCGCAATGCACCTAGTCTTGCGACTCTGGGACATTTCTAAATGTCATCATTTTCGTGATGCAAAATGAATTGAGTTATTGCAAATGTACGAGGCTGTTTCTCGGTCCGAGAACCTTCTAGAGCCACATAACTCACCACGCACTATCGACCTGGAGGTCTAGACAGGTTTCACAAAGTTTCGAACTCTAGGTCTGACGGTTCTTTTTAGCTCAAACAAAGCTAACTATTGCAGGCACTGTCTGTCTCTATGCACCCCAATATGTCCCTCCTTCCAAGCTGTGTGTGTGTGATTTAGTTTTTCTTTGAAATTTTATGGGAAAAATGACTGATTTACAGTTCATGGGGTTGCCTAATCACACATATGAAGTTTTGGACCCTTTTTAACCCTTGAAACAGCACCTGTGACACCAATTATGGCACTTCTGGTTGGCACAGGAAGCTGGGCAAACACGTATCCTCATTGGGGTATGCCTTTACAGAATCCTGAGTTTTGGCGTTTACGTTAAGAACTGACCGATTTACACAGGGTTGAATGCACTATTTATCACTAACTGCTGGTTAGGTATGGAAAACACGTTTAGGTGATTTTAGCCACTTCCGGTTGCTTCAGGAAGCTTAGAATCGTACAGGTAGACCTCATAGTGTCCTGATGGACTGTCATCGAAGACAGATTCATAAGCATTCATAACCCACATAGGCTTCAGGTTGACTTTAGAGGAGCAGTCAATGTATTCCTATAGGGAGAGATGTCATTGTGATCTGTGAGATCAAAAAACCCTTTTTTACTATTAAGGGTTAATGCCACACGGTCAAGGTTAGGTTTGCACAGATTGGGAGGACCTCAGGATCATACCTGACGTCGATTTGTGCTTCTCACTGTCGACCGTCGAACGGTTCTCTCACTGTCACCCGTCGAACGGTTCTCTCACTGTCACCCAAAAGCAAATGACATTTAGGGCCAGGCTTCAGTTTGGGCCTACTTTTTTTTCACGGTCGCTGCACTCAGAGTGAGCTACGGTCAAGCGGGGCATCTCGTTGAACTCGGCACGGCCTGGAGAATATGGAAATGCCATTGCAGGCTCTGTGTCTTTACACTACACTTTGTCACTCCATCCTTGCTGTGTGTGTGTGTGTGTGTGTGTGTGTGTGTGTGTGTGTGTGTGTGTGTGTGTGTGTGTGTGTGTGTGTGTGTGTGTGTGTGTGTGTGTGTGTGTGTGTGTGTGTGTGTGTGTGTGTGTGTGTGTGTGTGTGTGTGTGTGAGAGAGAGCTTTTCTTTGACATCTGTTGGGAGAAATGACTGACTTACAGTTCATGGGGGTTGGCTAATCACACATATGAAGACTATGACACCATTTTAAGGCACTTCCGGTTTACACAGGAAGCTGAAAGTGAACACATATCCTCCTTGTGGTAGGCAATTATAGAATTTTGAGTTTTAAGTCTTTATGTTAAGAACTGACTTATTTACGGAGGGTTTAGTGAGTGTGTGTTATTTCAGAAAATCACAGAAATCTCGCAGAGCCCCGAAGCACACTTTAAAAAAGATTCGTATGAACACGCTGCAAATGGATCTGTAACTGTTTAAAAAAAAACATTTTTGAACATCACCAATTTGACATACAATTTCTCTTAAATGACGATAGATAAATGGCTGGTTCTTTTTTTATTGACACCGGAGGCTCCTTGACTTTGACGTGAAGCAGAAAAATTATTGCTCTATTTTCATTTTGGACCTTTAATCCCAGAAAAATGGCCATAACTCAAAAACCGTTGAGGCCGAGACACCATCTTGTGTCGGGGCCAACTGCCCATTATGCCAAACCTATGGTCACCAAGGTTCGGCTTCGAAATATTTTCCGTTTAGGAGATAAGGCCACGTCGTGATTCGTGATGTTTTGTACATTTGCAATATTACATTTACATTACATTTAAGTCATTTGGCAGACGCTCTTATCCAGAGCGACTTACAAATTGGTGAATTCACCTTATGACATCCAGTGGAACAGCCACTTTACAATAGTGCATCTAAATAATTTAAGGGGGGGGTGAGAAGGATTACTTTATCCTATCCTAGGTATTCCTTAAAGAGGTGGGGTTTCAGGTGTCTCCGGAAGGTGGTGATTGACTCCGCTGTCCTGGCGTCGTGAGGAGTTTGTTCCACCATTGGGGGCCAGAGCAGCGAACAGTTTTGACTGGGCTGAGCGGGAACTGCACTTCCCCAGTGGTAGGGAGGCGAGCAGGCCAGAGGTGGATGAACGCAGTGCCCTTGTTTGGGTGTAGGGCCTGATCAGAGCCTGGAGGTACTGCGGTGCCGTTCCCCTCACAGCTCCGTGGGCAAGCACCATGGTCTTGTAGCGGATGCAAGCTTCAACTGGAAGCCAGTGGAGAGAGCGGAGGAGCGGGGTGACGTGAGAGAACTTGGGAAGGTTGAACACCAGACGGGCTGCGGCGTTCTGGATGAGTTGTAGGGGTTTAATGGCACAGGCAGGGAGCCCAGCCAACAGCGAGTTGCAGTAATCCAGACAGGAGATGACAAGTGCCTGGATTAGGACCTGCGCCGCTTCCTGTGTGAGGCAGGGTCGTACTCTGGATGTTGTAGAGCATGAACCTACAGGAACGGGCCACCGCCTTGATGTTAGTTGAGAACGACAGGGTGTTGTCCAGGATCACGCCAAGGTTCTTAGCGCTCTGGGAGGAGGACACAATGGAGTTGTCAACCGTGATGGCGAGATCATGGAACGGGCAGTCCTTCCCGGGAGGAAGAGCAGCTCCGTCTTACCGAGGTTCAGCTTGAGGTGGTGATCCGTCATCCACACTGATATGTCTGACAGACATGCAGAGATGCGATTCGCCACCTGGTCATCAGAAGGGGAAAGGAGAAGATTAATTGTGTGTCGTCTGCATAGCAATGATAGGAGAGACCATGTGAGGTTATGACAGAGCCAAGTGACTTGGTGTATAGCGAGAATAGGGGAGAGGGCCTAGAACAGAGCCCTGGGGGACACCAGTGGTGAGAGCGCGTAGCGAGGAGACAGATTCTCGCCACGCCACCTGTTAGGAGCGACCTGTCAGGTAGGACGAATCCAAGCGTGGGCCGCGCCCCGGAGATGCCCAACTCGGAGAGGGTGGAGAGGAGGATCTGATGGTTCACAGTATCGAAGGCAGCCGATAGGTCTAGAAGGATGAGAGCAGAGGAGAGAGAGTTAGCTTAGCAGTGCGGAGCGCCTCCGTGATACAGAGAAGAGCAGTCTCAGTTGAATGACTAGTCTTGAAACTGACTGATTTGGATCAAGAAGGTCATTCTGAGAGAGATAGCGGGAGAGCTGGCCAAGGACGGCACGTTCAAGAGTTTTGGAGAGAAAAAGAAAGAAGGATACTGGTCTGTAGTTGTTGACATCGGAGGGATCGAGTGTAGGTTTTTTCAGAAGGGGGCAACTCTCGCTCTCTTGAAGACGGAAGGGACGTAGCCAGCGGTCAGGGATGAGTTGATGAGCGAGGTGAGGTAAGGGAGAAGGTCTCCAAATGGCCTGGAGAAGAGAGGAGGATAGGGTCAAGCGGGCAGGTTTGTTGAAGCCCGGCCGTACAAGAAGCGAGATTTCATCTGGAGAGAGAGGGGAGAAAGAGGTCAGAGCACAGGGTAGGGCAGTGAGCAGAACCAGCGGTGTCGTTTGACTTAGCAAACGAGGATCGGATGTCGTCAATCTTCTTTTCAAAAATGGTTGACGAAGTCATCTGCAGAGAGGGAGGGGAGGGGGAGGAGGAGGATTCAGGAGGGAGGAGAAGGTGGCAAAGAGCTTCCTAGGGTTAGAGGCAGATGCTTGGAATTTAGTGTGGTAGAAAGTGGCTTTAGCAGCAGAGACAGAGGAGGAAAATGTAGAGAGGAGGGAGTGAAAGGATGCCAGGTCCGCAGGGAGGCGAGAGTTTTCCTCCATTTCCGCCGCGCCCGGAGCCCTGTTCTGTGAGCTCGCAATGAGTCGTCGAGCCACGGAGGCGGGAGGGAGGACCGAGCCGCCTGGAGGATAGGGACATAGAGAGTCAAAGGATGCAGAAAGGAAGAGAGGGAGGTTGAGGAGGCAGAATCAGGAGATAGGTTGGAGAAGGTTTGAGCAGAGGGAAGAGATGATAGGATGGAAGAGGAGAGAGTAGCGGGGGAGAGAGAGCGAAGGTTGGGACGGCGCGATACCATCCGAGTAGGGGCAGTGTGGGAAGTGTTGGATGAGAGCGAGAGGGAAAAGGATACAAGGTAGTGGTCGGAGACTTGGAGGGGAGTTGCAATGAGGTTAGTGGAAGAACAGCATCTAGTAAAGATGAGGTCGAGCGTATTGCCTGCCTTGTGAGTAGGGGGGAAGGTGAGAGGGTGAGGTCAAAGAGGAGAGGAGTGGAAAGAAGGAGGCAGAGAGGAATGAGTCAAAGGTAGACGTGGGGAGGTTAAAGTCGCCCAGGACTGTGAGAGGTGAGCCGTCCTCAGGAAAGGAGCTTATCAAGGCATCAAGCTCATTGATGAACTCTCCGAGGGAACCTGGAGGGCGATAAATGATAAGGATGTTAAGCTTGAAAGGGCTGGTAACTGTGACAGCATGGAATTCAAAGGAGGCGATAGACAGATGGGTAAGGGGAGAAAGAGAGAATGACCACTTGGGAGAGATGAGGATCCCGGTGCCACCACCCCGCTGACCAGAAGCTCTCGGGGTGTGCGAGAACACGTGGAGCGGACGAC
>NW_027016914.1:0-13387 GCF_036934945.1 Oncorhynchus masou masou
ATAGCTGGGAGGCTGCTCTTTCAGCTCAGTAACCCATACCTCTAACAGAGCCAGCCTGTCTCTCAGCAGGCTGATGGTGGTGTAGCTGGGGGGCTGCTCCTTCAGCTCAGTAACCCATACCTCTAACAGAACCAGCCTGTCTCTCAGCAGGCTGATGGTAGTGTGGTCTTGGCTCTGGTGGTTGTAGGCAGGCAGGCAGGCAGGGGGGAGGATAGTCTTGCAGTTGGGGTGCCTGAGGTGAGGGGAGAGGTCAGGGTGCTGTCCTTGTCTTTTTTGCTTTCCGCCATATTCCTTAGAGTGGGGAAGTCTTGCACAAAAGAGCAGAGTGCAGCCTCACTGCCCTGTACCAGAACCACTGTCATGGTCCATGTTTACCATCAGAAACCTGCTTTCCTGGTCCTTATTGCTGTCCTCAAAAATATGGATTTGCCTTACTTTGCAGATGCCTTTGTGGTACAGCTGAAATGCCTGGTTACAGCTGTACGCCAGGCAGTAGTGTGGTCTGTGTAAAGTAACAGTCCTGTTTTGCAAGCAATCAGCAAACAAAGTTTCTGGGTTCTCCCTCAGAATTCTGTTTAAAATTCATTCTTCCCCTCTCGGATTTCATTTTTGCTGGGTTTTCAAAAAGAAAAGGGGGGAAAGTCTCTGTCTCTGCTGCTGCTGCCTCTGTGGCCATGTTGCTATGGTTACCACCAGTCAACAGTTGGCAATAGACAGTACGCTAGCTGACAGATTTTAATTTGGCTAGATACCACGATGAAGATTGGTCTTTTAACTCACTCTCTGTCAATCTTTTCCTCCTGTGTCGATCTTCAGTTGTACAATTTGATTACCTATTTCTCTCTCTCTCAATTCAATTCAATTGACTTTATTGAAAGGGCAAGTTCATTATTACTTATATTGTCCAAGTATACATATCGAAAAATAAAAATAAAATAAAAATATATATTTATATCTAATATATATATATTTATATATAAATAAATGGTGGGACCAACAGCAATAATAATAGTCGTAGTGGACATGGGATTACCATTATCAACAACTACAACAACAATATTAATGAGAACAACAATACATTAAAGCAATGGTAGTGGATCAGTGTCAACATGACTGAGAAGACACAAGACATGGTATGAAAGACAAAACAAAACAAGATGGGAAATATTATCGACATTACTTTGCACTTTTCACTAGCTCTCCCTCAGGTTGTGGCAGGAGGACACATTTGACTGCCAAAACTGCACATTTTGGCTTTTCACCCAATAAATTTTATAGTTTCAAAATCTTTGTAATTGAATTATAATTTTGGGAAAAAAATATTCTCTTAGATCTGAGTATTTGTCACAGTGTAATAGGAAATGCAGCTCCGTCTCTACCTCTCCCCTGGAGCAGAGTGAGCACAGCCTGTCCTTTCTGGGCAGCCAGGTTTGTCTGTGACGACCGGTCTGTAGCTAGTCAATGTTTTCCTCAGTTTTCTATCAGTCACAGTGGTCAGATAGTCTGCCACCATGTACTGTCTGTTTAGAGCCAAAGAGCATTGAAGTTTATTTTGATTTTTTTGTGGTGTCTTTCCAAAAGGTGATATATTTTTATTTTTATTTTGTGATGATTTGGTTGGGCCAGATTTTCTGAGTGCTGTCCTGAGGCTCTATGGGGTTGGTTTGGGTTTGTGAACTCAGCCTCAGAACCAGCTGGCTGAGGGGACTCTTCACTTTTTTCATCTCTTGACATTGTAGAGCTGTGTGATGGAATGTTTTCGGGTCACTTGTTTCTAGATGGTTATCAAATTTGATGGCTCTTTTTTCTATTCGAATGAGGAGGGGGTATTAGCCCAATTCTGCTCTACATGCTTTATTTTGAGTTTTTCTTTGTACTTCCAATACAGTCTTGAAAAACTCTGTGTGCAGTATTTCAATCGGATGTTTGTCCCATTTGGTAAATTCATTATTAAAGATAGGACCCCATACTTCACTGCCATATAGAGCAATTGGTTCTATAACTGCCAGATTCTAATTGGAATTTCGATTTTGATGTTCCTTTTAATGGCATAGAATGCTCTTCTTGCTTTGTCTCTCAACTCATTCACAGCCATGTGAAAGCTACCTGTGTTGCTGATATTTAGTCCTAGATACTGTATGTGTAATTTTTGGTGTGTTCTAATAGAACTGTGTCCAAATAGAATTTATATTTGTTATCCTTATTTTCTGACCTTTTTTGGAATATCGTTATATTTGTTTTTTTTTAGGTTAACGGTCAGAGCCCAGGTCTGACAGAACCTGTGAAGACGATCTAGTTGCTGCTGTAACCCCTCTTTAGTGGGAGACAGCAGCACCAGGTCATCTGCGTACAGCAGACACTTGATTCAGTGTTGTGTAGGGTGATACCAGGTGCTGCCGATTCTTCTAATGTTTTTGCCAATTCATTAATGCAGATTTTAAATAGTGTTGGACTTATTGGGCAGCCCTGTTTCACTCCCCGTCCCTGCGAGAAGAAGTCTGTTTGCTTGTTGCCAATTTTAACCGCACATTTATTTTTAGTGTACATTGATTTAATAAAATAATTTGTTTTCAGTGGGTTGAGTCACAGATGTGATCTTCCTGTCTGGGTTGGCATCCTCCCCTTGGTTTGTGCTGTGGCGAAGATCTTTGTGGGCTATACTCGGCCTTGTCTCAGGATGGTAAGTTGGTGGTTGAAGATATCCCTCTAGTGCTGTGGGGGCTGTGCTTTGGAAAAGTGGGTGGGGTTATATCCTTCCTGTTTGGCCCTGTCTGGGGGTATCGTCAGATGGGGCCACAGTGTCTCCTGACCCCTCCTGTCTCAGCCTCCAGTATTTATGCTGCAGTAGTTTATGTGTCAGTGGCTAGGGTCAGTTTGTTATATCTGGTGTACTTCTCCTGTCTTATCGGGGGTCCTGTTTGAATTTAAGTATGCTCTGTAAAATTCTCTCTTGCTCTCTTTCTTTCGCTCTCTCGGAGGACCTGAGCCCCAGGACCATGCCTCAAGACTACCTGGCATGACTCCTTGCTGTCCCCAGTCCACCTGGCCGTGCTGCTGCTCCAGTTTCAACTGTTCTGCCTGCAGCTATGGAATCCTGACCTGTTCACCGGACGTACTACCTGTCCCAGACCTGCTGTTTTCAACTCTCTAGAGATAGCAGGAGTGTTAAAGTTACTCTTAGTGGTAGAGATACTCTTGAGGTGCTGACTTGCTACAGCCTCGACAGCAACTGTGATTATTATTTTTTGACCATGCTGGTCATTTATGAACATGTGAACATCTTGGCCATGTTCTGTTATAATCTCCACCCGGCACAGCCAGAAGAGGACTGGCCACCCCTCATAGCCTGGTTCATCTCTAGGTTTCTTCCTAGGTTTTGGCCTTTCTAGGGAGTTTTTCCTTGCCACTGTGCTTCGACACCTGCATTGCTTGCTGTTTGGGGTTTTACGCTGGGTTTCTGTACAGCACTTTGAGATATCTGCTGATGTACGAAGGGCTATATAAATACATTTGAATACAACTTTCTATTAGTTTATAAAAAAGACCTTTGTGCCAAATTGAATCAAATGCTTTCTTGGTTTACTTGTTTGTTTTGGTTTACTTGTTTATCAATTAGAGTGTGGAGGGTGTATATGTGGTCTGTTGTTGTAGCGGCTGTTGGTGGAAGAAGGTGAGGACCAAGGTGCAGAGTGGTACGTGTTCATGCTTTTATTAATGGAACTGAACACTGATTAACAAAACAACAACGACGAGAACAACCGAAACAGTTCTGTCTGGTGCAGACACAAAAACAGAAAGCAAGTACCCACAAAACTCAGGTGGGAAAAGGCTACCTATGTATGGTTCTCAATCAGAGACAACGATAGCCAGCTGCCTCTGATTGAGAACCATACGGCCAAACAACAAAGAAATCCAAAACATAGAAAATGAACATAGAATGCCCACTCTAACCAAAATAGAGAATAAAAACCTCTCTATGGCCAGGGCGTGACAGTTGTACGATCATTTTTTAGAAATCCAATCTGGCTTCTGCTCAGGACGTTGTGTTCATCAAGGAAATTATGTAGTCTGCTATTTATAATACTGCACACAATTTTCCCAAAGTTGCTGTTAACGCAAATTCCTCTGTAATTATTTGGGTCAAATTTGTCCCCATTTTTATAGATTGGTGTGATCAATCCCTGGTTCCAAATATTGGGGAAAATACCTGCAGTGAGGATAATGTTGAAGAGTTTGAGTATTCGTGGTCTGTATATTTGATCATTTCATTTAACTTCTTGCGTCGAGCAATCCCGGATCCGGGATCCTATTTATAGCCTCAAGCTCATTAGCATAACGCAACGTTAACTATTCATGAAAATCGCAAATGAAATGAAATAAATACATTTGCTCTCAAGCTTAGACTTTTGTTAACAACACTGTCATCTCAGATTTTCAAAATATGCTTTTCAACCATAGCTAAACAAGCATTTGTGTAAGAGTATTGATAGCTAGCATAGCTATAAGCCTAGAATTCAGCCAGCAACATTTTCACAAAAACAAGAAAACCATTCAAATAAAATCATTTACCTTTGAAGAACTTCAGATGTTTTCAATGAGGAGACTCTCAGTTAGATAGTAAATGTTCAGTTTTTCAAAAAATATTATTTGTGTAGGTCAAATCGCTCCGTTTTGTTCACGTTTGGCTATGAAAAAAACCTGGATCCAGTTATAGCCTCAAGCTCATTAGCACAACGTAACGTTAACTATTTATGAAAATCGCAAATTAAATTAAATGAATGTGCTAGCTCTCAAGCGTAGCCTTTTCTTAACAACACTGTCATCTCAGATTTTCAAAATATGCTTTTGAACCTTAGCAAAACAAGCATTTGTGTAAGAGTATTGATAGCTAGCGTAGCATTTAGCGTAGCATTTAGCGGGCAACATTTGCACAAAAACCAGAAAAGGATTCAAATAAAATCATTTACATTTGAAGAACTTCGTATGTTTTCAATGAGGAGACTCTCAGTTACATAGCAAATGTTCAGTTTTTCCTGAAAGATTCTTTGTGTAGGAGAAATCGCTCCGTTTTGTACATCACGTTTGGGTACCAAAAAAAAAAGGAAATTCAGTCATCAAAACGGTGAACTGTTTTCCAAATTAACTCCATAATATCGACTGAAACACGGCAAACGCTGTTTAGAATCAATCCTCAAGGTGTTTTTCACATATCTCTTCATTGATATATCGTTCGTGGATGTTTACTTTCTCCTCTGAATCGCTTGGAAAAAGACGTGCAACCGAAGATGACGCACCAATTTCGACGGAGGACACCGGGCCACATCTCTTATGGTCAATCTTCCAATGATATGCCTACAAATACGTCACAATGCTGCAGACACCTTGGGGAAACGATAGATCGGGCAGGCTCATTCCTTGCGCATTCACAGCCATATAAGGAGACAATGAAAAACAGAGCCTCAAAAATCCTGCTCATTTCCTGTTTGAAGTTTCATCTGGTTTCGCCTGTAGCATCAGTTCTGGTGCACTCACAGACAATATCTTTGCAGTTTTGGAAACGTCAGTGTGTTTTCTTTACAAAGCTGTCAATTATATGCATAGTTGAGCATCTTTTTGTGACAAAATATTGCGCTAAAACGGGCACGTTTTTTTTATCCAATAATGAAATAGCGCCCCCATAGATGTAAGAGGTTAAAATACCATCAGCAGCACATGCCTTTTTGGGTTGGAGAGTGCATAGTTTCTCCAATAATTATTTTTCTGTAATTGGGGTATCCATTAGGATTATGATAGTCTTTGACTGCTGATTCAAGGATTTGTAATTTTTCTTTGTATATCTTTTTGTTCTGGGCTCTTTGTTATATTGCTGTAGAGGTTTGCAAAGTGATTTCTCCACATATCCCCATTTTGATAGCCAATTCCTCATGATGAGGTTTGTTTAATTTATTCCACCTCCCAGAAGTGGTTTGATTCTATGGATTCCTCAATTCCATCCAGCTGATTTCTAATGTGCTGTTTCTTTTTTGTTCTTAGGGTGTGTTTGTATTGCTTCAGTGTTTCCCCATATTGAAGGCGTATATTTTTGTTGGTGCAACAGCTGGTCCTGGGAAGGCGAGGCAGACCAAATGCAGTGTGGTTATAGTACATGGTTAAATAAGAGACACTTAACATGAACTAAATACAAAACAATAAACGGAAAAAAAAAAACAGTCCTAACTGGTGCAGAAAACACAAAGACAGGAAACAACCACCCACAAAACCCAACACAAAACAGGCTATTTAAATATGGTTCCAATCAGAGGCAATGACTAACACCTGCCTCTGATTGAGAACCATATCAGGCCAAACATAGAAATAGACAAGCTAGACACAACATAGAATGCCCACCCAGCTCACGTCCTGACCAACACTAAAACCCCCCTTCAAGGTGCGGACTCGACCGCACAACCTAAACCTTTAGGGAGGGTCTGGGTGGGATCTGTCCAAGGCTCTGGCTCTGGCGCTGGACGTGGACCCCACTCTAATTGTCTTAGTCCACCTCCTTAGCGTCCTTTGAGTGGCGACCCTCGCTGCCGACCTTGGCCTAGGAACCCTAACAAAGGGCTCCCCTGGACTGAGGGGCAGCTCGGGACTGAGGTAGCTCAGGACTGAAGGGTAGCTCATGACCGAGGGGTAGCTCATGACCGAAGGGTAGCTCAGGACCGAGGAGTAGCTCAGGACTGAGGGGTAGCTCAGGACTGAGAGGTAGCTCAGCCTGGTTGACGGCTCTGGCAGATCCTGGCTGACTGGCGGCTCTGGCAGATCCTGGCTGACTGGCGGCTCTGGCATATCCTGGCTGACTGGCGGCTCTGGCAGATCCTGGCTGACTGGCGGCTCTGGAAGATCCTGACAGACGGGAAACTCTAGCAGCTCTGGACAGACGGAAGACTCTAGCAGCTCTGGACAGACGGGAGACTCTAGCGGCTCTGGACAGACGGGAGACTGACTGGCGGCTCTGGCAGATCCTGGCTGACTGGCGGCTCTGGCAGATTCTGGCTGACTGGTGGCTCTGGAAGATCCTGACAGATGGGAGACTTTAGCAGCTCTGGACAGACGGGAGACTCTAGCAGCTCTGGACAGACGGGAGACTCTGGCAGCGCTGGAGAGGAGGAAGGCTCTGGCAGCGCTGGACAGACGAGGCGCACTGTAGGCCTGGTGCGTGGTGCCGGTACTGGTGGTACTGGGCCGAGGACACGCACCTCAGGGCGAGTGCGGGGAGCTGCCACTGGATGGCTGATGCGTGGAGGTGGTACTGGATAGACCGGACCGTGCAGGCGCACTGGAGCTCTTGAGCACCGAGCCTGCCCAACCTTACCTGGTTGAATGCTCCCGGTCGCCCTGCCACTGCGGCAAGGTGGAATAGCCGCACTGGGCTGTGCAGGTGAACCGGGACACCATGCGCAAGGCTGGTGCCATGTACGCCGGCCAAGGAGACGCACTGAGACCAGATGCGTAGAGCCGGCTTCATGGCACCTGGCCTGGATGCCCACGCTAGCCCGGCCGATCCAAGGAGCTGGTATGTACCGCACCGGACTATGCACCCTCACTGGGGACACCGTGCACTCCACAGCATAACACGGTGCCTGCCCGGTCTCTCTCGCCCTCCGGTAAGCACAGTCCTAGCTGCCTCCACCTGTTCCCATGGGAGACGATCCTTTCCCGCCAGGATCTCCTCCCAAGTGTAGCAACCCTTGCCATCCAACACATCATCCCATATTCATTCCTCCTTGCGCTGCTCCTGCTGCATTGCCTGTCACCACGCCGCTTGGTCCTGTTGTGGTGGGTGGTTCTGTAACGGCTTTCTTCCTGGGAAGGAGAGGTGGACCAAAATGCAGCGTGGTTATAGTTCGTGGTTCTTTAATAAGAGACACTTAACATGAACTAACTACAAAACAATAAACGTAAAAATCCGAAACAGTCCTAACTGGTGCAGAAAACACAAAGTCAGGAAACAACCACCCACAAAACCCAACACAAAACAGGCTACCTAAATATGGTTCCCAATTAGAGACAATGACTAACACCTGCCTCTGATTGAGAACCATATCAGGCCAAACATAGAAATAGACAAACTAGACACACAACATAGAATGCCCACCCAGCTCACATCCTGACCAACACTAAAACTGTCAGGACCCGGTTTCGAACCTGGGTCTCCGGAGTGAGAAACAGTCACTTAACCAACTGAGCCACGAATAGACAGCAGAACCCAGAAGATGAGGCAGACACAGCAGTACTTAAGACGGTGTATTTAATAAAGAAAAAATCCTAAAAAACAAAAAATGGCAAATCCAAAAGGTGGTAGGAAAAAACACAAAAAGACCTCAAAAGAAACTCACCAAAAATAAACAAAAACAAAAAACAGAATACCACAAGAACTTCACCCGGAATCGACAAGAGCACACAGAACACTAGGGCAGGGTGCTAACATACAAACACAGAGCACAGAACTGAGGGAAACAAAGGGTTTAAATACAATCAGGGGAAACGAGACACAGGTGCAAATAATAATGGGGATCAAGGGAAAACATAGGGACAAAAGCACAATGGGGACATCTACTGACAAAAACCCGGAACAACCCTGGCCAAATCCTGACAGAATCCCCCCAGGAACGGCTCCTGACGTTCCTACCAGCTCTCTCAGGGTGGAGGACCCTGAACTGACGAATGAGGTCAGGGTCCAGGATGTCTTTGGCAGGAACCCAGGAGCGCTCCTCAGGACCGTAGCCTTCCCAGTCCACCAGATACTGCCAGGACCGCTGCACCCGGCGGGAATCCAGTATCCGGTGGACGGTATAAGGGGTTGGCCTCCAATGACACGAGGCGGAGGGGGAGGTCTGTCTGCCGGGACAAGGGGAGAAAAACAACAGGTTTTAACAATGACACATGAAATGTGGGATTAATCTTAAGGGATCTGGGTAAGTGTAGGCGTATAAGAAACTGGGTTAACTCTCCTGGCAACCTTGAAGGGACCGATGTATTTTTGGGACAGCTTGCGAGACTCCACCCGTAGAGGTAAGTCTCTTGTGGAAAGCCAGACTCTCTGGCCGGGGCGCAGGGTAGGCCCGGACGGCGACGTCTGTTGGCTTGTTGTTGATACCTCTGTGAGGAACGCATCAGATTAAGACGGGTCTTCCTCCACATAAGCCGACAGCGTCTGACGAACCTCAAGGCTGAAGGCACTCTGACTTCTGCCTCCTGGTCCGGGAACAATGGAGGAGCATAGCCAAACTGACACTGTGGGGGACATACCAGTGGAGGAGTAGCGCAAGGTGTTGTGCGCGTATTCGGCCCAAACAATAAAGGATGACCATGTGGACGGGTTGTCACGAGTCATACATCGGAGGGTGGTTTCCAGCTCTTGATTCATCCTCTCTGTTTGGCCGTTGGACTCCGGATGGTACCCTGAAGATAGACTGGCAGAAGCCCCCATGAGTTGGCAGAAGGCCTTCCAAAACCTTGAAGCGAACTCGGGCCCTCTGTCAGAAACCACATCTTGAGGAATGCCGAAGACTCGGAACACATGATTAATTACCAACTCAGCCGTTTCCTTGGCAGAAGGTAACTTAGTCAGAGGGACGAACCTGGCCGCCTTTGAAAACCTGTCGATTATGACTAGGATAGTAGTATTGCCATGGGATGGAGGAAGTCCAGTAATAAAGTCCAATGAGATATGGGACCAGGGTCTGTGGGGAACAGGTAAAGGGTGAAGGAGTCCTTGATAGCGGAGGTGAGAAGATTTGCCCTGGCAGCACACGGGGCAGGCATTGACGAAAGTGGCAACGTCTTCTCTTATGGTAGGCCACCAGAACTTACGCTGGATGAACTCCAAGGTGCGACCTACGCCCGGATGACAGGTGAGGCGAGAGGAGTGCCCCCACAGAAGGACCTGAGTCCTCACTGCCTTGGGGACAAACAACCGATTGGCAGGGCCTCCTTTAGGGTCCGGTTCGCTAGCTTGAGCACGTCTCACGGTATCCTCAACTTGCCACGAGATAGGAGCCACAATCTTAGCAGCAGGAAGGACAGGCATGTCCGTGTCATCTCGAATGGCAGGAGCGTAGACTCGGGACAGGGCATCCGGTTTGAGATTCTTCGACCCGGGCCGATAGGTGAGGATAAACTGGAATCGATTGAAGAAAAGAGACCATCTAGCTTGTCTAGAGTTCAATCGCTTCGCCTGCTGGATATACTCCAGATTTTTGTGGTCCGTAAGCACTTGAAACGGGTGAGAAGCCCCCTCGAGCCAGTGTCTCCATTCCTTCAATGCCATCTTAACCGCTAGAAGTTCACGATCCCCCACATCGTAGTTCCTCTCAGTCGGGGTAAGCCGGTGTGAGAAGAAAGCGCACGGATGAAGCTGCTTGTCTTCACCCCTCTGAGACAGGACAGCTCCAACACCAACCTCTGATGCGTCTACCTCCACCACAAATGGTTCATCCGTAGTCGGTAGTATCAGGATGGGAGCAGAGAGGACGCGCTGCTTGAGTCCTTGGAAGGCCGTCTCAGCTTCTCTTCCCCACAAAAACCTTGCATTGCCACCTTTGGTTAAAGCTGAGAGAGGAGCTGCCACCAAACTGAAGTTCTTGATGAACTTGCGGTAAAAGTTTGTGAAGCCCAGGAAACGCTGAACATCCTTAACGGATTTGGGGTGGGCCAATCCGCTACCGCCCTACCTTCCTAGGGTCCATTTGGACTCGACCGGGTTCCACTACAAATCCCAGGAATTGTACTCGGGATGAATGGAATTCACATTTTTCCGGCTTAACGTACAGATGGCTGTCCAGGAGGCGTTTGAGTACTTGTCTGACATGCTTAGTGTGTTCTTGAAGGAGCTCGAAAAGATGAGGATGTCATCCAAGTAAACGAACACAAATATGTTAAGCATATCCCTAAGCACATCGTTTATGAGCGCTTGGAACACCGCTGGGGCGTTGGTCAGGCCGAAGGGCATCACCAAGTATTCATAGTGACCAGTAGGCGTGTTGAAAGCGGTCTTCCACTCGTCACCAGGTCTGATCCGCACAAGATGGTATGCGTTCCGCAGGTCAAGCTTAGTGAAAACAACTGCTTCCTGAGCAGCTCAAGGCTGTGGCCATAAGGGGTAGCGGGTAACGGTTACGGACGGTTATGTCATTGAGTCCCCGGTAGTCGATGCAAGGACGTAATCCACCGTCTTTCTTGGCCACAAAGAAAAACCCTGCTCCCGCCCGGGAGGTGGATGGACGCATGAGGCCTGCTTCCAGAGCGTCCTTGATGTAGGTATCCATAGCAGCTCGTTCCGGGTGGCGATAGGGAAAAGATCCGACCCCTGGGGGCAAGTGCCCGGAAACAGGTCGATGGGACACCGTAAGGTCTATGGGGTGGTAGCATGGTGGCCCTCTGTTTGCTAAACACCAGTTTGAGGTCATGGTAACACTCGGGAACTCGGGTCAGGTCGATGGATTCTAAAGACTCGGAGAAACTGGGAATTCTGGAAAATACAAGTAGCTTGGCACGTAGGACCCCACTGCTTGATAGTGCCCACAGACCAGTCGATGTGAGGGTTATGGCTGTGAAGCCAGGGGTATCCAAGGACGAGAGGGAACTCGGAACAGGAGATCAAATGAAAGTTCATCAATTCCTGTTGTTGTGAAACTGAAAGTCTCAAGGAGGTAGTGACATGAGTGACAAGTCCAGATCCCAAAGGGCTTCCATCCAATGTAGTAACCCTCATGGGGTCACTTAGAGGTTCAGAGGGAACGCCATTCTCCTTCGCCCCAGACACCATCCATGAAGTTACCTGCGGCCCAGAGTCTACCAAGGCTTGAAGGTGAAGCTTGTGGTTGTCCCAGGAGAGGGTGACTGGAATGAGCAGACGGGAGTTGGACGGATGGGAGGAGGTTATGTTTCCCTGCTACAGTTCCCCCGGTCTGTACGGGACAGAGCGTTTCCCTGGAGCCCGGGACACGTGGAACGGAAATGGCCCGGTTTGCCGCAATATAGACAGCGTCGCTCCTCATCCGGCGGTCTCTCTCAGCCTGGGAGATGCGTCCAATCTGCATGGGTTCGGTGGAGCCAGCGATGATAAAGGTGGGGACTGGAGCTGGGACTGATAGGAGCTAGAGGTCTACGGTTGAGTTCTCTCTCTCTCAGACGCTGGTCAATGCGTGAGGCCAACTTGATCAGGGACTCGAGATTGTCCGGTGGTTCCCGAGTGGCCAGTTCATCTTGGATAGTGTCGGAAAGGCCTTTCAGAAAGCACACCGTGAGCGCCTCGTTGTTCCAGCCACTCGCTGCTGCCACCGTGCGGAACTGGATGGCATAGTCCGTCACGCTGCGCCAACCTTGATGGAGAGTCAGGAGCTGTTTGGCTGAGTCAGAACCACTGCTTGGGCCTTGAAACACTCGTTTGAATTCCTCAGCAAAGGCAGAGTAGCTGGCACAGCAGGAACTATGGGCATCCCACACAGCAGTAGCCCAGGCCAGGGCTTTTTCCGACAGCAGGGTGATGATATATGCGATCTTAGACCGGTCGGAAACGACGAGGGTTGCAGCTCAAAGGAGAGAGAACATTGAGTGAGAAAGCCTTTACAAGCACTTGGATCACCTGAGAACCGTTGGGGAGGTGGAAGACGAGGTTCAGCCAGGGGGTTAACTGCCATGGGTACGTGAACCTGAGGTACTGGGACGGAAACTGTTGCCGGGGTAAGTCGATCAGATATTTGCTTAATGGAAGTCAGCATCTCCGACAGAAGATGAGAATGTCTAGCCATTAAGGCCTCTTGCTGAACCAGGGCGGCTTCGGTGGCGTTGGACAGTCTCCCTGGTGGTGGGACAGCGTGGCAAAAAGGTCCTGGGAACTGGCTGCCTCTGGGTTCATTTTTGGCCTGTGTTTCTGTCAGGACCCGGTTTCGAACCTGGGTCTCCGGAGTGAGAAACAGTCACTTAACCAACTGAGCCACGAATAGACAGCAGAACCCAGAAGATGAGGCAGACACAGCAGTACTTAAAACGGTGTATTTAATAAAGAAAAATCCTAAAAACAAAAAATGGCAAATCCAAAAGGTGGTAGGAAAAAACACAAAAAGACCTCAAAAGAAACTCACCAAAAAATAAACAAAAACAAAAAAACAGAATACCACAAGAACTTCACCCGGAATCGACAAGAGCACACAGAACACTAGGGCAGGGTGCTAACATACAAACACAGAGCACAGAACTGAGGAAACAAAGGTTTAAATACATCAGGGGAAACGAGACACAGGTGCAAATAATAATGGGGATCAAGGGAAAACATAGGGGACAAAAAGCACAATGGGGACATCTACTGACAAAAACCCGGAACAACCCTGGCCAAATCCTGACA
>NW_027016915.1:0-13385 GCF_036934945.1 Oncorhynchus masou masou
AGTGAAATAGTCTGCCTGTAAACAATTGTTGGAAAAATGACTTGTGTCATGCACAAAACAAATGTCCTAACCGACTTGCCAAAACTATAGTTTGTTAACAAGAAATTTGTGGATTGGTTGAAAAACGAGTTTTAATGACTTCAAACCTAAGTATATGTAAACTTCCGACTTCAACTGTGTCAATACATATACACAAACTATCTAGTTCAAATAGGGGAAAGGTGTTGTGCTGTGAGGTGTTGCTTTATCTGTTTTTAAAAAATCAGGTTTGCTGCTTATTTGAGCAATATGAGATGGAACAAAGTACTATGCAATAATTACTCTATATAATACTGTAAGCTTTCTTGAATTTGGGGACTGTAGAATGTCCCCTGGTGGCATGTCTGGTGGGGTAAGTGTGTGTGTGTCAGAGCTATGTTTAAATTGACTATGCAATTTGTTTTGATGTTAATGTTTCTTATAAAAGCAAGAAGTCATGCAGTCAGTCTCTCCTCAACTCATAGCCAAGAGAGACTGGCATGCACAGTATTTATATCAGACCTCTGATTACAATGAGGAGCATGACGTGCCTCTCAATTCTGGGGCAGCTGCAGTTTAACTAGTTCTTTCCTTGCAGCACTCGACAACATGAATGGATAATAATCAAGATAAGACAAAACTAGAGCCTGCAGTACTTGCTTTTTGGAGTATGGTGTCAACAAAGCAGAGCATCTCTTTATTACAGACAGACCTCTGACCATGACAGTTTATAACCTAAGGTAACACCAAGTCATTTAGTCTCCTCAACTTGTTCAACAGCCACACCATTCATTTCCAGATTCAGCTGAGGTCTAGAACTTAGGGAATATTTGTACCAAATACAATGCTCTTAGCTGCCTTGCGATACACCACGTTTTACATGTATAACATTATAGAAGCTGTCATTAAAGAAAAACCCTTCTTGTTCTATTGGATAAATAGCTCTGAATCCACGATATGGCAGAGGTTGCGAAGCCATAACACATACGTTATTTTTCAACAAAAGGTTAAGGTCAATAATATCAAAGGCTGCACTGAAATCTAACAGTACAGCTCCCACAATCTTCTTGTTATCAATTTCTTTCAACCAATCATCAGGTATTTGTGTCAGTGCAGTACATGTTGAGTGCCCTTCTCTATAAGCATGCTGAAAGTCTGTTGTTATTTTGTTTACAGAGAAATACCATTGCATTTGCTCAAACACCATTTTTCCAACAGTTTGCTAAGAGCTGGCAGGAAGCCGAATAGGTCTGCTGTTAGAATCAGTAAAGGCCGCTTTACCACTTGGGTAGTGGAATAACTTTTGTATCTCCCTCCAGGACTGAGGACAAAGACTTTCTTCTAGGCTCCGTAGAGAGTACCGGTACAGAGTCAATGTGCGGGGGCACCAGTTAGTCGAGGTAATTGAGGTAATATGTACATGTATTGTAGGTAGACAAAGTGACTATACACAGATAATAATCAGAGTGTAGCACCAGTGTAAAAGAGGGGGGCAATGAAAATAGTCTGTGTAACCCTTTTATTAGATGTTCAGGAGTCTTATGGCTTGGGGGCAAAAGCTGTTAAGAAGACTCTTGGACCTCCGGTACCGCTTGCTGTGTGGTAGGAGAGAGAACAGTCTATGACTAAGATGGCTGGAGTCTTTAACAATTTTTAGGGCCATCCTCTGACACCGCCTGGTATAGAAGTCCTGGATGGCAGGAAGCTTGGACCCAGTGATGTACTGGGCTGTACGCACTACTCTCTGTAGTGCCTTGCGGTCGGAGGCCGAGCAGTTGCCATACCAGGCAGTGATGCAACCAGTCAGGATGCTCTCGATGGTGCAGCTGTAGAACTTTTTGAGGATCTGAGGACCCATGCCAAATCTTTTCAGTCTCCTGAGAGGGAATAGGATTTGTCGTGCTCTCTTCACAACTGTCTTGGTGTGTTTGGACCATGATAGTTTGTTGGTGATGTGGACACCAAGGAACTTGAAGCTCTCAACCTACTCCACTACAGCCCGTTGATGAGAATGGGGGCGTGCTCGGCCCTATGTTTCCTGTAGTCCACAATCATCTCCTTTGTCTTGATCACTTTGAGGGGAGAAGTTGTTGTCCTGGCACCACACAGCCAGGTCTCTGATCTCCTCCATATTGGCTGTCTCATCATTGTCGGTGATTAGGCCTACCAAGGGCCCCTCTTGTTGAGGATCAGCGTGGCGGATGTGTTGTTTCCAACCTTTACCACCTGGGGGCAACCCGTCAGGAAGTCCATGATCCAGTTGCAGAGGGAGGTGTTTAGTCCCAGGGTCCTTAGCTTAGTGATGAGCTTTGAGGGCACTATAGTGTTGAACGCTGTGCTGTAGTCAATAAACAGCATTCTCACATAGGTGTTCCTTTTTTCCAGGTGGAAAAGGGCAGTTTTGGAGTGCAATTGAGATTGTGTCATCTGTGGATCTGTTTGGGACTGTATACCAATTGGAATGTGTCTAGGGTTTTTGGCGTTAAGGTGTTGATGTGAGCCACGACAAACCTTTCAAAGCATTTCCCGGTTACCGAAGCGGGTTCTACAGGACAGGAATCATTTAGGCAGGTTACCAGCGCTTTTCTTTGGAAAAGGGACTATGCTGGTCTGTTTGAAACATGTTGGTATTACAGACTCGACTAGGAAGAGGGAGAAAATGTCAGTGAAGACACTTGCCAGTTGGTCAGTTCATGCTCGGAGTACACGTCCTGGTAATCTGTCTGGCCCTGCGGCCTTGTGAATGTTGACCTGTTTAAATGTCTTACTCACATCGTCTACGGATAGCGTGATCACACAGATCACACATATGTTCTCAGGCATGTTTCAGTGTTACTTGCCTCCAGCGATCATAAAAGTAATTTAGCTCATCTGGTATGCTCGTACCACTAGACAGCTCGTGGCTGTGCTTCCCTTTGTAGTCTGTAATAGTTTGTAAGCCCTGTCACATCCGTTGAGCGACGGAGCCGATGTAGTAAGATTCAATCTTGGTCCTGTATTGATGCTTTGCCTGTATGATGGTTCGTCTGAGGACATAGCGGGATTTCTTATAAGCTTCCGGGTTAGAGTCACACTCCTTGAAAGCGGCAGATCTACCCTTTAGCTCAGTGCGGATGTTGCCTCTAATCCATGGCTTCTGGTTGGGGTATGTACAGTCACTGTGGGGACAATGTCATCAATGCACTTATTGACGAAGCTAGTGACTGATGTGGTGTACTCCTCAATTCCACCGGAAGAATCTCTGAACATATTCCAGTCTGTGCTAGCAAAACAGTCCTGTAGCTTAGCATCTGCGTCATCTGACCACTTTTTTATTGACCGAGTTACTGGTGCATCCTGCTTTTGTTTTTGCTTGTAAGCAGGAGTCAGGAGGATATAATTATGGTCAGATTTGCCAAATGGAGGATGAGGGAGAGCTTTGTTCACATCTCTGTGTGTGGAGTACAGGTGGCCCACAGTTTGTTTCCTTCTGGTTGCACATTTAACATGCTGGTAGAAATGAGGTAAAACTAATTTAAGTTTCCCTGCATTAAAGTCCACAGCCACTAGGAGCGCCACTTCTGGATGTTTGTTTTCCTGTTTGCTTATTGCCATATACAGCACATTGAGTGCGTTCTTATTGAAAGCATCGGTTTGTGGTGGTAAATAGACAGCTACAAAGAATATAAACTCACTCTGGTCTACAGCTTATCATGAGATACTCTACCTCAGGTGAGGAAAACATAGAAACTTCCTTTGATTTCGTGCATCAGCTGTTGTTTACAAATATACATAGACCGTCACCCCATGTCTTACCAGAGGCGCCTGTTCTATCCTGCATTTAAAGCGTAGAACTCGTCAGCTGTATGTTATTCATGTCGTTGTTCAGCCATAATTCGGTGAAACATAAGATATTACAGTTTTTAAAACCCGTTGGTAGGATATACGTGCTCATAGCTCATCTATTTTATTATCTAATGATTGTACGTTGGCTAATAGGACTGATGGTAAAGGCAGATTACCCACTCGCTGTCGGATCTGTTTCTTTCTCCTGCGAATGACTGGTGTGAGGGCCTTTCGGGTGTCTGGAGTAAATCCTTTGCTTATGATTCATTAAAGAAAAATTATTCTTACAGTACGGGGTGAGTAATCACTGTCCTGATATCTAGAAGCTCCTTTCGGTCATAAGAGACGATGGCAGAAACATTATGTTCAAAATAAGTGACAAAAATACACAAAAACACACAATAGCACAATTGGTCGGGGACAGTAAAACGCCAGCCATCTCCTCCAGCGCCATTATCAACATTCTTTATATCATTGATCTTGGCATTTGAAACAGTGTTGTCTTCTTTTTGTTGAATTTAATCACATAATTTCTAAATTTGCATTGTCAGCAAGTCAGATGTGCAGCCAGACTTATTAGCCACTTATTTTGCCCCATCTCTTTTAAACCATACAGTGATTCGATTCATTAATGACAATCTAATGTGTCCTACTACTCGTCATGATTTCCCTGTTCATTTCTTAGTGTGCCAATCCAGTTAACGGGATTGATTTGACAACACCCAGTGAAATAGCAGCGGGCCAAATTCAAAAACATAAATACACTTAACAATAATTCATAAATCATACAAGTGTTATCCACCGGTTTAAAGATGAACTTCTTGTTAATCCAGCCACAGTGTCAGATTTCAAAAAGGCTTTACGGGGAAAGCAAACCATGCTATTATCTGAGGACAGCACCCCATCAAACATACACATGAAAATCATAATTCAACCTTTCAGGCACAACACAAAAGTCAGAAATAACATATAATTCATGCCTTGCCTTTGAAGATCTTCTTCTCTTGGTACTTCAATATGTCCATTAAACATCACAAATGGTCCTTTTGTTCGATTAATTCTGTCGTTATATCCCCAAAATGTCAATTTATTTGGCACGTTTGATTCTGAAAACACACCGTTTCCAACTGGCGCAACAAGACTACAAAGTATCTAATAAGTTACCTGTAAACTTGATCCAGACATTTCAAACAACTTTCCTAATACAACTTTACGTATCTTTTAACCTCTTTGAACTCTAGGGGCGCAATTTCATTTTTGGATGAAAAACGTTCCCGTTTTAAACAAGATATTTTGTCACAAAAAGATGCTCGACTATGCATATAATTGCTACTGTTCGAAAGAAAACACTCTGACGTGTCCAGAAATACAAAGATCTTCTCTGTGCGTGCCCTTTAACGTGAGCTTCAGGCAAAACCAAGATGAGATGGCATCCAGGAAATGACAAGGATTTTTGAGGCTCTGTTTGTCATGATCTCCTTATATGGCTGTGAACGCAAGAGGAATGAGTCTGCCCTTTCTGTCGTTTTCCCCAAGGTGTCTGCAGCATTGTGACGTATTTGTAGGCAGATCATTGGAAGATTGACCATAAGAGACCACATTTACCCACGTGTCCGCCCGGTGTCCTGCGCCGAAATTGGTGCGCATAAAAAGTCACCTGCCAGTATTTTTCCAAACAATACAGAGAGTAAAGCAAGCTTCCACGAACTGCATGTCAATGAAGAGATATGTGAAAAAACACCTTGAGGACTGATTCCAAACAACGTTTGCCATGTTTTGATCGATATTATGTAGTTAATCCGGAAAAAGTTTTACGTTGTAGGTGACTGCATTTTCGGTTCGTTTCAGTAGCCAGGCGCAATGTAGAAAACGGAACGATTTCTCCTACACACAGACGCTTTCAGGAAACACTGCGCATTTGGTGTGTAACTGAGAGTCTCCTCATTGAAAACATCAGAAGCTCTTCAAAGGTAAATGATTTTATTTATTTGGTTATCTGGTTTTTGTGAAAATGTTGCGTGCTACATGTTATTCAAAATGCATTGCTAGCTTTGCATACTCTTACACAAATTAGTCAATTTCTATGGTTCAAAAGCATATTTTGAAATCTGAGATGACAGTGTTGTTAAGAAAAGGTTGCTTGAGAGCAGATGCATTATTTTCATTTATTTGCGATTTTCAGAAATCGTTAACGTTACATTATGCTAATGAGCTTCAGGCTATAACTGTATACAGGGTTTTTTCATAGCCAAACGTGAACAAAACGGAGCGATTTGTCCTACACAAATAATATTTTTTGAAAAACTGCACATTGCTATGTAACTGAGAGTCTCCTCATTGAAAACATCCGAAGCTCTTCAAAGTTAATGATTTTATTTATTTGGTTATCTGGCTTTTGTGAAAATGTTGCGTGCTACATGCTACACAAAATGCTATGCTAGCTTTGCATACTCTTACACAAATTAGTCAATTTCTATGGTTCAAAAGCATATTTTGAAAATCTGAGATGACAGTGTTGTTAAGAAAAGGCTAAGCTTGAGAGCAAACGCATTATTTTAATTTTATTTGCGATTTTCAGAAATCGTTAACGTTGCGTTATGCTAATGAGCCTGAGGCTTTAGTCACGATCCCGGATCCGGGATGGGGAGTTTCAAGAAGTTAACGTAAATAATCAATGAAATTTAAGAAGGGATAAACTGCGTTCAATATCGGATAAAAACAAAGTGGAGTGAGATTTCAGGTCACGCGCACCTAAGAAACAGTACACAGTCTGCCAAGTCCTGAGACGCATCCTGCAGAGTCAACTATATGTCAAGATAGAGTGTGAGTTCCCGTATCACAGTTTCCTTCCTGGGTCACGTTGTCTCTACCCGTCCCACCTCACTCAGGCCGGTCCAGCGGTTCCTCGGGTTTGCCAATTTTAACAGGTGTTTTATACGCAACTTTGGTGCGGTGGCAGTGCCTCTCATGGTCCTAAGACCTGTTTTTGCAGGACTCCGAGGCTGACAGGGCATTCAAGTAGCTCAAGGGGCGTTTCACCTCCGGACCCATCCTTGTTCATCCTGATCCTGCTCGTCCCTTTGTGGTAGCGGTGGATGCCTCCTTTCACAGCGGAACGAGGATGACAAGAAACTGCACCCATGAGCCTTTCTCTCAAGCGGTTCTTGCCAGCAGAACGCAACTACGATGTAGGCAACCGGGAGCTCTTGGCAGTTAAGTGGGCCCTTGAGGGGTGGAGACACTGGTTGGAGGGGGCACCTCATCCTTTCATGATCTGGAAGGATCATAAGAACTTGGTCACCATTCAAGAAGCCAAGAGGTTGAACACTCACCAGTCTATGTTTTTTAACAGGTTCAATTTCACAGTAGCCTATCGCCCAGGATCAGAAAGCAGATGACCTGTCCCACCAACACGATGTCTTTAATGAGGAGAGAGACTCCAAGACCATCATCTCCAGCTCCCGCATAGTGGCCCCTGTGATATGGAGTATTGAGACCATGGTGGGAAAGCCCAGACCCGAGAATCTAACCCCGGCGGGGGTCCATCAGCCCGTTCTCGAGTGCTACAATGGGATTCTTCTCGAAATTAACTGGGCATCCAGAGGTTAATCGGGCACTGGAGGTCCCGAGGCGAAAACCTCTGGTGGCCCAACATGATTGAGAATGTGAGATCCTTTGTTGCGGCCTGTTCCACCTGTGCCCGAAGCAAGTCCTCACGACAACGACCGGCTGGGTTTCTCCAACCTCTGCCCATCCCCAGCTGGCCCTGGTCCCACCTGTGTCAGGATTTGGCCAGGGTTGTTCCGGTTTGGTCACTAGATGCCCCCATTGTGCTTTTTGACCTTATGTTTTTTCCCTTGTTCCCCATTATTATTTGCACCTGTGCCTCGTTTTCCCTGATTGTATTTAAACCCTTAGTTTCCCTCAGTTCTGTGCTCTGTGTTTGTATGTTAGCACCCAGCCCTAGTGTTCTGTGTATTCTTGTCGTTTCCGGTGGATGCTCTTGTGGAATTCTGTTTTTTTGTTTTCGAGTATCTCTTGAGGCTTTTTTGTGCTATTCCTACCACCTTTTGGATTTGCCATTTTTTGTATTGAAGGACTTCTCCTTTTTACTTTATTAAATACACCGTCTTAAGTACTGCTGTGTCTGCCTCATCTTCTGGGTTCTGCTGACTATTCGTGGCTCAGTTGGTTAAGTGACTGTTTCTCCTCCGGAGACCCAGGTTCGTAACCGGGTCCTGACAGAAACACAGAGCCAAAAATGAACCCAGAGGCAGCCAGTTCCCAGGACCTTTTTGCCATGCTGTCCCACCACCAGGAGACTGTCCAACGCCACGAAGCCGCCCTGGTTCAGCAAGAGGCCTTAATGGCTAGACATTCTCATCTTCTGTCGGAGATGCTGACTTCCATTAAGCAAATATCTGATCGTCTTACCCCGGCAACAGTTCCCGTCCCAGTACCTCAGATTCACGTACCCATGGCAGTTAACCCCTGGCTGAACCTCGTCTTCCACCTCCCCAACGGTTCTCAGGTGATCTAAGTGCTTGTAAAGGGTTTCTCACCTAATGTTCTCTCTCCTTTGAGCTACAACCCTCGTCGTTTTCCACCGACCGGTCCTAAGATCGCTTATATCATCACCCTGCTGTTGGAAAAAGCCCTGGCCTGGGCTACTGCTGTGTGGGATGCCCATAGTTCCTGCTGTGCCAGCTACTCTGCCTTTGCTGAGGAATTCAAACGAGTGTTTCAAGGCCCAAGCAGTGGTTCTGACTCAGCCAAACAGCTCCTGACTCTCCACCAAGGTTGGCGCAGCGTGACGGACTATGCCATCCAGTTCCGCACGGTGGCAGCAGCAAGTGGCTGGAACAACGAGGCGCTCACGGTGTGCTTTCTGAAAGGCCTTTCGACACTATCCAAGATGAACTGGCCACTTTCAGGAACCACCGGACAATCTCGAGTCCCTGATCAAGTTGGCCTCACGCATTGACCAGCGTCTGAGAGAGAGAGAACTCAACCGTAGACCTCAGCCCCTCAGTCCCAGCTCCGAGTGGCCCCACCCCATCTCGCTGGCTCCATCGGAACCCATGCAGATTGGACGCATCTCCCAGGCTGAGAGAGACCGCCGGATGAGGGAGCGACAGCTGTCTATATTGCGGCAAACCGGGCCATTTCCGTTCCACGTGTCCGGGCTCCAGGGAAGCGCTCTGTCCCGTACAGACCGGGGGAACTGTAACGGGAAACATAACCTCCTCCCATCCGTCCAACTCCCGTCTGCTCATTCCAGTCACCCTCTCCTGGGACAACCACAAGCTTCACCTTCAAGCCTTGGTAGACTCTGGAGCCGCAGGTAACTTCATGGATGGTGTCTGGGCGAAGGAGAATGGCGTTCCCTCTGAACCTCTAAGTGAACCCATGAGGGTCACTACATTGGATGGAAGCCCTTTGGGATCTGGACTTGTCACTCATGTCACTACCTCCTTGCGACTTTCAGTTTCACAACACCAGGAATTAATGAAATTTCATTTGATCTCCTGTTCCGAGTTCCCTCTCGTCCTTGGATACCCCTGGCTTCACAGCAATAACCCTCACATCGACTGGTCTGTGGGCACTATCAAGCCTTGGGGTCCTACGTGCCAAGCTACTTGTATTTTCCAGAATTCCCCGAGTTCTACTCCCAGTCTTTAGAATCCATCGACCTGACCCGAGTTCCCGAGTGTTACCATGACCTCAAACTGGTGTTTAGCAAACAGAGGGCCACCATGCTACCACCCCATAGACCTTACGATTGCCCCATCGACCTGTTTCCGGGGCACTTGCCCCCTAGGGGTCGGATCTTTTCCCTATCTCCACCCGAACGAGCTGCTATGGATACCTACATCAAGGACGCTCTGGAAGCAGGCCTCATGCGTCCATCCACCTCCCGGCGGGAGCAGGGTTTTTCTTTGTGGCCAAGAAAGCGGTGGATTACGTCCTTGCATCGACTACCGGGGACTCAATGCCATAACCGTCCGTAACCGTTACCCGCTACCCCTTATGGCCACAGCCTTGAGCTGCTCCAGGAAGCAGTTGTTTTCACTAAGCTTTGACCTGCGGAACGCATACCATCTTGTGCGGATCAGACCTGGTGACCAGTGGAAGACCGCTTTCAACACGCCTACTGGTCACTATGAATACTTGGTGATGCCCTTCGGCGTGACCAACGCCCCAGCGGTGTTCAAGCGCTCATAAACGATGTGCTGAGGGATATGCTTAACATATTTGTGTTCGTTTACTTGGATGACATCCTCATCTTTCGAGCTCCCTTCAAAGAACACACTAAGCATGTCAGACAAGTACTCAAACGCCTCCTGGACAGCCATCTGTACGTTAAGCCGGAAAAATGTGAATTCCATTCATCCCGAGTACAATTCCTGGGATTTGTCAGTGAAAATGGACCCCAGGAAGGTAGGGCGGTAGCGGATTGGCCCACCCCAAATCCGTTAAGGAAGTTCAGCGTTTCCTGGGCTTCACAAACTTTTACCGCAAGTTCATCAAAGAACTTCAGCTGGTGGCAGCCCCTCTCTCAGCTTTAACCAAGGGTGGCAATGCAAGGTTTTTGTGGGGAAGAGAAGCTGAGACGGCCTTCCAAGGACTCAAGCAGCGCGTTTCTCTGCTCCCATCCTGATACTACCGACTACGGATGAACCATTTGTGGTGGAGGTAGACACATCAGAGGTTGGTGTTGGAGCTGTCCTGTCTCAGAGGGTGAAGACAAGAAGCTTCATCCGTGCGCTCTTCTCACACCGGCTTACCCCGACTGAGAGGAACTACGATGTGGGGGATCGTGAACTCCTAGCGGTTAAGATGGCATTGAAGGAATGGAGACACTGGCTCGAGGGGGGCTTCTCACCCGTTTCAAGTGCTTACGGACCACAAAAATCTGGAGTATATCCAGCAGGCGAAGTGGTTGAACTCTAGACAAGCTAGATGGTCTCTTTCTTCAATCGATTCAGTTTATCCTCACCTATCGGCCCGGGTCGAAGAATCTCAAACCGGATGCCCTGTCCGAGTCTACGCTCCTGCCATTCGAGATGACACGGACATGCCTGTCCTTCCTGCTGCTAAGATTGTGGCTCCGATCTCGTGGCAAGTTGAGGATACCGTGAGACGTGCTCAAGCTGCGAACCGGACCCGAAGGGAGGTCCTGCCAATCGGTTGTTTGTCCCCAAGGCAGTGAGGACTCAGGTCCTTCTGTGGGGGCACTCCTCTCGCCTCACCTGTGTCATCCGGCGCAGGGTCGCACTCTGGAGTTCATCCAGCGTAAGTTCTGGTGGCCTACCATAAGAAAGACGTTGCCACTTTCGTCAATGCCTGTCCCGTGTGCTGCCAGGGCAAATCTCTCACCTCCGCCCTCAGGACTCCTTCACCTTTAACTGTTCCCCACAGACCCTGGTCCCATATCTCATTGGACTTTATTACTGGACTTCCTCCATCCCATGGCAATACTACTATCCTAGTCATAATCGACAGGTTTTCAGGCGGCCAGGTTCGTCCCTCTGACTAAGTTACCTTCTGCCAAGGAAACGGCTGAGTTGGTAATTAATCATGTGTTCCGAGTCTTCGGCATTCCTCAAGATATGGTTTCTGACAGAGGTCCCCAGTTCGCCTCAAGGTTTTGGAAGGCCTTCTGCCAACTCATGGGGGCTTCTGCCAGTCTATCTTCAGGGTACCATCCGGAGTCCAACGGCCAAACAGAGGATGAATCAAGAGCTGGAAACCACCCTCCGATGTATGACTCGTGACAACCCGTCCACATGGTCATCCTTTATTGTTTGGGCCGAATACGCGCACAACACCTTGCGCTCCTCCTCCACTGGTATGTCCCCGCACGAGTGTCAGTTTGGCTATGCTCCTCCATTGTTCCGGACCAGGAGGCAGAAGTCAGAGTGCCTTCAGCCTTGAGTTCGTCAGACACTGTCGGCTTATGTGGAGGAAGACCCGTCTTAATCTTATGCGTTCCTCACAGAGGTACCAACAGCAAGCCAACATTGCGTCGCCGTCCCGGGCCTACCCTGCGCCCCGGCCAGAGAGTCTGGCTCTCCTAAGAGACTTACACTCTACGGGTGGAGTCTCGCAAGCTGTCCCAAAAATACATCGGTCCCTTCAAGGTTGCCAGGAGAGTTAACCCAGTTTCTTATCGCCTACACTTACCCAGATCCCTTAAGATTAATCCCACATTTCACATTTCATTTTTAAAACCTGTTGTTTTTCTCCCCTTGTCCCGCAGACAGACCTCCCCTCCACCTTGTGTCATTGGAGGCCAACCGGCTTATACCGTCCATCGGATACTGGATTCCCGCCGGGTGCAGCGGTCCTGGCAGTATCTGGTGGACTGGAAGAGCTTACGGTCCCGGAGCGCTCTGGGTTCCTGCCAAAGACATCCTGGACCCTGACCTCATTCGTCAGTTCAGGGCCCTCCACCCTGAGAGAGCTGGTAGGAACGTCAGGAGCCGTTCCTAGGGGGGGATTCTGTCAGGATTTGGCCAGGGTTGTTCCGGGTTTTGGTCACTAGATGCCCCCATTGTGCTTTTTGACCTTATGTTTTCCCTTGTTCCCCATTATTATTTGCACCTGTGCCTCGTTTTCCTGATTGTATTTAAACCCTTAGTTTCCCTCAGTTCTGTGCTCTGTGTTTGTATGTTAGCACCCAGCCCTAGTGTTCTGTGTAATCTTGTCGTTTCCGGTGGATGCTCTTGTGGAATTCTGTTTTGTTTTTCGAGTATCTCTTGAGGCTTTTTTGTAGTATTCCTACCACCTTTTGGATTTGCCATTTTTTGTATTGAAGGACTTCTCCTTTTTACTTTATTAAATACACCGTCTTAAGTACTGCTGTGTCCGCCTCATCTTCTGGGTTCTGCTGACTATTCGTGGCTCAGTTGGTTAAGTGACTGTTTCTCACTCCGAAGACCAGGTTCGTAACCGGGTCTGACAACCTGTCCGTAGACTTAATCACAGGGATACCTCCATCCAAAGTCTAACCACTAGTTTTCCCATTTAAAAGGATAAGAGGCCTGTAAGGGACCAGGACGACTGATCTGTGTAAAAGGAAAGAATGAATGGGGCCATGTATCGTGAAATTTTGAGTGAAAACCTCCTTCCATCAGCAAGGCCATTGAAGATGAAACGTGGCTGGGTCTTTCAGCATGACAATGATCCCAAACACCGCCCGACACGAAAGGAGCGGCTTCGTAAGAAGCATTTCAAAGTCCTGGAGTGGCCTAGCCAGTCTCCAGATCTCAACCCATAGAAAATCTTTGGAGGGGGAGTTGAAAGTCCGTGTTGCCCAGCAACAGCCCCAAAACATCACTGCTCTAGAGGAGATGTGCATGGAGGAATGGACCAAAATACCAGCAACAGTGTGTGTGTGAAAACCTTGTGAAGACTTACAGAAAACATTTGACCTCTGTCATTGCCAACAAAGGGTATTGAGATAAACTTTTGTTATTGACCAAATACTTATTTTCCACCATAATTTGCAAATAAATTCATTAAAAATCCTACAATGT
>NW_027016916.1:0-13384 GCF_036934945.1 Oncorhynchus masou masou
ATTAATAGTGTTTATGTGGTTCAGTGTCTGATGCAGGGTGGTTAATAGTGTTTATGTGGTTCAGTGTTTGGTGCAGGGTGGTTAATAGTGTTTATGTGGTTCAGTGTTTGGTGCAGGGTGGTTAATAGTGTTTATGTGGTTCAGTGTTTGGTGCAGGTTGGTTAATAGTGTTTATGTGGTTCAGTGTTTGGTGCACAGGTGGTTAATAGTGTTTATGTGGTTCAGTGTTTGGTGCAGGGTGGTTAATAGTGTTTATTGTGGTTCTGTGTTTGGTGCAGGTTGGTTAATAGTGTTTATGTGGTTCAGTGTTTGGTGCAGGAGTGGTTAATAGTGTTTATGTGGTTCAGTGTCTGGTGCAGGGTGGTTAATAGTGTTTATGTGGTTCAGTGTTTGGTGCAGGGTTGGTTAATAGTGTTTATGTGGTTCAGTGTTTGATGCAGGGTGGTTAATAGTGTTTATGTGGTTCAGTGTTTGGTGCAGGGTGGTTAATAGTGTTTATGTGGTTCAGTGTTTGGTGCAGGGTGGTTAATAGTGTTTATGTGGTTCAGTGTCTGGTGCAGGGTGGTTAATAGTGTTTATGTGGTTCAGTGTCTGATGCAGGTTGGTTAATAGTGTTTATGTGGTCAGTGTTTGGTGCAGGGTGGTTAATAGTGTTTATGTGGTTCAGTGTCTGGTGCAGGGTGGTTAATAGTGTTTATGTGGTTCAGTGTCTGGTGCAGGTTGGTTAATAGTGTTTATGTGGTTCAGTGTTTGGTGCAGGGTGGTTAATAGTGTTTATGTGGTTCAGTGTCTGGTGCAGGGTGGTTAATAGTGTTTATGTGGTTCAGTGTTTGGTGCAGGGTGGTTAATAGTGTTTATGTGGTTCAGTGTTTGGTGCAGGGTGGTTAATAGTGTTTATGTGGTTCAGTGTTTGGTGCAGGGTGGTTAATAGTGTTTATGTGGTTCAGTGTTTGGTGCAGGGTGGTTAATAGTGTTTATGTGGTTCAGTGTCTGGTGCAGGTTGGTTAATAGTGTTTATGTGGTTCAGTGTTTGGTGCAGGTTGGTTAATAGTGTTTATGTGGTTCAGTGTTTGGTGCAGGGTGGTTAATAGTGTTTATGTGGTTCAGTGTTTGGTGCAGGGTGGTTAATAGTGTTTATGTGGTTCAGTGTTTGGTGCAGGGTGGTTAATAGTGTTTATGTGGTTCAGTGTTTGGTGCAGGGTGGTTAATAGTGTTTATGTGGTTCAGTGTTTGGTGCAGGTTGGTTAATAGTGTTTATGTGGTTCAGTGTTTGGTGCAGGGTGGTTAATAGTGTTTATGTGGTTCAGTGTTTGGTGCAGGGTGGTTAATAGTGTGTGTTTGTGTGTGTGTGTTTCACCACAGTGTTCAGCGCAGTGTGGGCTGGGCCAGCAGATGCGGACAGTGCAGTGTCTCTCCTACACAGGCCAGCCCTCCAGTGACTGTCCCGAGGCCCTCAGACCCCCCAACATGCAGCAGTGTGAGGAGCAAGTGTGGCGCCTTGCCCATCGCCAACATTTAAACTTTTTTACATAAAACAAGCTCTGAAAATAGTAAATAAATCAAGTTCTAAATCATTGACATTATATTTAAGCATTTTCTTCAAAAAAGTTTCACAGCTTACGGGCTCTTTGAAGGCAAATTAATATAGCAAGTCATAATCGTTTTCATGAAAGATTTTCTTATCCAGAGCCTTCTGGCAGACCTAAATGCTTGTTCAGTCAGTCTTCTCAGGGAGAGCCCCAGGCATGAGCGACATAAGACCCTTTAAGATCCCCGGCCACTAGGGGGCCCCGGAACAAATGAATATTTGTTCTTTTTATTTTATTAGGAACTCAACTTACTGTTAGAATACACAAGGTGCCGTTTCGAAATGTTATTGTGCATCAGACATGTTTATCTTGTCATGTCAGTCCATGACAGTCACTCAATTAGCCCATGTCAGAAAAAATGTTGATTGGTAAATTAGTGTAGCCAGCTATGTAAACTTAGTAATCATGGCTGAATTACCAACCGAACACGAAGGGCACGTGCCCAGGAGCCCTGACTTTCAGAGAGCCCCCATTGATTGTGTTAGTCACTCTCACTCAGATATCATATTAACATGGCATAAGTCATGGCAGAATGTTTAGAATTGCAGGAAATTAGTAATAAAATTGCTAAATCTTGTTTCCACCTCATGTCAAAATGTTTAGAATTGCAGAAACTTGCTTTAAAATTGCAACATTAAATATCTTTTAGGGCCATCAAAAGGCTGAATCTTCTGAACCCACTCCACTCACTAACTACTGATAGTTGGTCTCTGGTTGTCAGTCATTAAAAGGTTGTTGACCTGAGGTCCAGCAGTATTAGTATTTTCTCTGAGCCAAGTTAGCATACAGTACATCCATCCAGCATAGTTTAGCACAATTATCTTTCTGTTCCAAGATGGACATGAGGTTCACAGCGTCTGAGGGTCTTACATGCTGTATGTGATCCCTGTATTGTATTGTACTGTACTGTATGTGATGTTGGTTGTGCGTGACAGGCATCTACTGAGCGTGACCACTGTATAGTACTGTGTTGAGCCGTATTGTCCTGTATAATACTGTGTTGAGCCGTATTTGTCAGGATTTGGCCAGGGTTGTTCCGGGTTTTGGTCACTAGATGCCCCCATTGTGCTTTTTGACCTTATGTTTTTTCCCTTGATTCCCATTATTATTTGCACCTGTGCCTCGTTTCCCCTGATTGTATTTAAACCCTTTGTTTCCCTCAGTTCTGTGCTCTGTGTTTGTATGTTAGCACCCAGCCCTAGTGTTCTGTGTGCTCTTGTCGATTCCGGTGGACGCTCTTGTGGAATTCTGTTTTTGTTTTTGTTTTTGAGTATCTTTTGAGGCTTTTTTGTGCTATACCTACCACCTTGTGGATTTGCCTTTTTGTATTGAAGGACTTCTTTTTTTACTTTATTAAATACACCGTCTTAAGTACTGCTGTGTCTGCCTCATCTTCTGGTTTCTGCTGACTATTCGTGGCTCAGTTTGTTAAGTGACTGTTTCTCACTCCGGAGACCCAGGTTCGTAACCGGGTCCTGACAGAAACACAGAGCCAATAATGAACCAAGAGGCAGCCAGTTCCCAGGACCTTGTTGCCATGCTGTCCCACCACCAGGAGACTGTCCAACGCCACGAAGCCGCCCTGGTTCAGCAAGAGGCCTTAATGGCTAGACATTCTCATCTTCTGTCGGAGATGCTGACTTCCATTAAGCAGATATCTGATCGACTTACCCCGGCAACAGTTCCCGTTCCAGTACCTCAGATTCACGTACCCATGGCAGTTAACCCCCTGGCTGAACCTCGTCTTCCACCTCCCCAACGGTTCTCAGGTGATCCAAGTGCTTGTAAAGGGTTTCTCATCCAATGTTCTCTCTCCTTTGAGCTGCAACCCTCGTCGTTTCCCACCGACCGGTCTAAGATCGCATATATCATCACCCTGCTGTCGGAAAAAGCCCTGGCTTGGGCTACTGCTGTGTGGGATGCCCATAGTTCCTGCTGTGCCAGCTACTCAGCCAAACAGCTCCTGACTCTCCACCAAGGTTGGCGCAGCGTGACGGACTATGCCATCCAGTTCCGCACGGTGGCAGCAGCGAGTGGCTGGAACAACGAGGCGCTCACGGTGTGCTTTCTGAAAGGCCTTTCCGACACTATCCAAGATGAACTGGCCACTCGGGAACCACCGGACAATCTCGAGTCCCTGATCAAGTTGGCCTCACGCATTGACCAGCGTCTGAGAGAGAGAGAACTCAACCGTAGACCTCTAGCCCCTATCAGTCCCAGCTCCGAGTCCCCACCTTTATCCTCGCTGGCTCCACCGGAACCCATGCAGATTGGACGCATCTCCCAGGCTGAGAGAGACCGCCGGATGAGGGAGCGACGCTGTCTATATTGCGGCAAACCGGGCCATTTCCGTTCCACGTGTCCCGGGCTCCAGGGAAACGCTCTGTCCCGTACAGACCGGGGGAACTGTAACGGGAAACATAACCTCCTCCCATCCGTCCAACTCCCGTCTGCTCATTCCAGTCACCCTCTCCTGGGACAACCACAAGCTTCACCTTCAAGCCTTGGTAGACTCTGGAGCCGCAGGTAACTTCATGGATGGTGTCTGGGCGAAGGAGAATGGAGTTCCCTCTGAACCTCTAAGTGACCCCATGAGGGTTACTACATTGGATGGAAGCCCTTTGGGATCTGGACTTGTCACTCATGTCACTACCTCCTTGCGACTTTCAGTTTCACAACACCAGGAATTGATGAACTTTCATTTGATCTCCTGTTCCGAGTTCCCTCTCGTCCTTGGATACCCCTGGCTTCACAGCCATAACCCTCACATCGACTGGTCTGTGGGCACTATCAAGCAGTGGGGTCCTACGTGCCAAGCTACTTGTATTTTCCAGAATTCCCGAGTTCTACTCCCGAGTCTTTAGAATCCATCGACCTGACCCGAGTTCCCGAGTGTTACCATGACCTCAAACTGGTGTTTAGCAAACAGAGGGCCACCATGCTACCACCCCATAGACCTTACGATTGCCCCATCGACCTGTTTCCGGGCACTTGCCCCCCAGGGGTCGGATCTTTTCCCTATCTCCACCCGAACGAGCTGCTATGGATACCTACATCAAGGACGCTCTGGAAGCAGGCCTCATGCGTCCATCCACCTCCCCGGCGGGAGCAGGGTTTTTCTTTGTGGCCAAGAAAGACGGTGGATTACGTCCTTGCATCGACTACCGGGGACTCAATGCCATAACCGTCCGTAACCGTTACCCGCTACCCCTTATGGCCACAGCCTTCGAGCTGCTCCAGGAAGCAGTTGTTTTCACTAAGCTTGACCTGCGGAACGCATACCATCTTGTGCGGATCAGACCTGGTGACGAGTGGAAGACCGCTTTCAACACGCCTACTGGTCACTATGAATACTTGGTGATGCCCTTCGGCCTGACCAACGCCCCAGCGGTGTTCCAAGCGCTCATAAACGACGTGCTTAGGGATATGCTTAACATATTTGTGTTCGTTTACTTGGATGACATCCTCATCTTTTCGAGCTCCCTTCAAGAACACACTAAGCATGTCAGACAAGTACTCAAACGCCTCCTAGACAGCCATCTGTACGTTAAGCCGGAAAAATGTGAATTCCATTCATCCCGAGTACAATTCCTGGGATTTGTAGTGGAACCCGGTCGAGTCCAAATGGACCCCAGGAAGGTAGGGGCGGTAGCGGATTGGCCCACCCCCAAATCCGTTAAGGAAGTTCAGCGTTTCCTGGGCTTCACAAACTTTTACCGCAAGTTCATCAAGAACTTCAGCTTGGTGGCAGCCCCTCTCTCAGCTTTAACCAAGGGTGGCAATGCAAGGTTTTTGTGGGGAAGAGAAGCTGAGACGGCCTTCCAAGGACTCAAGCAGCGCGTTCTCTCTGCTCCCATCCTGATACTACCGACTACGGATGAACCATTTGTGGTGGAGGTAGACGCATCAGAGGTTGGTGTTGGAGCTGTCCTGTCTCAGAAGGGTGAAGACAAGAAGCTTCATCCGTGCGCTTTCTTCTCACACCGGCTTACCCCGGCTGAGAGGAACTACGATGTGGGGGATCGTGAACTCCTAGCGGTTAAGATGGCATTGAAGGAATGGAGACACTGGCTCGAGGGGGCTTCTCACCCGTTTCAAGTGCTTACGGACCACAAATATCTGGAGTATATCCAGCAGGCGAAGCGGTTGAACTCTAGACAAGCTAGATGGTCTCTTTTCTTCAATCGATTCCAGTTTATTCTCACCTATCGGCCCGGGTCGAAGAATCTCAAACCGGATGCCCTGTCCCGAGTCTACGCTCCTGCCATTCGAGATGACACGGACATGCCTGTCCTTCCTGCTGCTAAGATTGTGGCTCCGATCTCGTGGCAAGTTGAGGATACCGTGAGACGAGCTCAAGCTATCTAACCGGACCCGAAAGGAGGTCCTGCCAATCGGTTGTTTGTCCCCAAGGCAGTGAGGACTCAGGTCCTTCTGTGGGGGCACTCCTCTCGCCTCACCTGTCATCCGGGCGTAGGTCGCACCTTGGAGTTCATCCAGCGTAAGTTCTGGTGGCCTACCATAAGAGAAGACGTTGCCACTTTCGTCAATGCCTGCCCCGTGTGCTGCCAGGGCAAATCTTCTCACCTCCGCCCTCAAGGACTCCTTCACCCTTTACCTGTTCCCCACAGACCCTGGTCCCATACCTCATTGGACTTTATTACTGGACTTCCTCCATCCCATGGCAATACTACTATCCTAGTCATAATCGACAGGTTTTCAAAGGCGGCCAGGTTCGTCCCTCTGACTAAGTTATCTTCTGCCAAGGAAACGGCTGAGTGGGTAATTAGTCATGTGTTCCGAGTCTTCGGCATTCCTCAAGATATGGTTTCTGACAGAGGTCCCCAGTTCGCCTCAAGGTTTTGGAAGGCCTTCTGCCAACTCATGGGGGCTTCTGCCAGTCTATCTTCAGGGTACCATCCGGAGTCCAACGGCCAAACAGAGAGGATGAATCAAGAGCTGGAAACCACCCTCCGATGTATGACTCGTGACAACCCGTCCACATGGTCATCCTTTATTGTTTGGGCCGAATACGCGCACAACACCTTGCGCTCCTCCTCCACTGGTATGTCCCTGCACGAGTGTCAGTTTGGCTATGCTCCTCCATTGTTCCCGGACCAGGAGGCAGAAGTCAGAGTGCCTTCAGCCTTGAAGTTCGTCAGACGCTGTCGGCTTATGTGGAGGAAGACCCGTCTTAATCTTATGCGTTCCTCACAGAGGTACCAACAACAAGCCAACAGACGTCGCCGTCCCGGGCCTACCCTGCGCCCCGGCCAGAGAGTCTGGCTCTCCACAAGAGACTTACCACTACGGGTGGAGTCTCGCAAGCTGTCCCAAAAATACATCGGTCCCTTTAAGGTTGCCAGGAGAGTTAACCCAGTTTCTTATCGCCTACACTTACCCAGATCCCTTAAGATTAATCCCACATTTCACATTTCATTGTTAAAACCTGTTGTTTTTTCTCCCCTTGTCCCGGCAGACAGACCTCCCCCTCCGCCTCGTGTCTTTGGAGGCCAGCCGGCTTATACCGTCCATCGGATACTGGATTCCCGCCGGGTGCAGCGGTCCTGGCAGTATCTGGTGGACTGGGAAGGCTACGGTCCCGAGGAGCGCTCCTGGGTTCCTGCCAAAGACATCCTGGACCCTGACCTCATTCGTCAGTTCAGGGCCCTCCACCCCGAGAGAGCTGGTAGGAACGTCAGGAGCCGTTCCTAGGGGGGGGATTCTGTCAGGATTTGGCCAGGGTTGTTCCTGGTTTTGGTCACTAGATGCCCCCATTGTGCTTTTTGACCTTGTTTTTTCCCTTGATTCCCATTATTATTTGCACCTGTGCCTCGTTTCCCCTGATTGTATTTAAACCCTTTGTTTCCCTCAGTTCTGTGCTCTGTGTTTGTATGTTAGCACCCAGCCCTAGTGTTCTGTGTGCTCTTGTCGATTCCGGTGGACGCTCTTGTGGAATTCTGTTTTTGTTTTTATTTTTGAGTATCTCTTGAGGCTTTTTTGTGCTATACCTACCACCTTGTGGATTTGTCCATTTTGTATTGAAGGACTTCTTTTTACTTTATTAAATACACCGTCTTAAGTACTGCTGTGTCTGCCTCATCTTCTGGGTTCTGCTGACTATTCGTGGCTCAGTTGGTTAAGTGACTGTTTCTCACTCCGGAGACCCAGGTTCGTAACCGGGTCCTGACCGTATTGTCCTGTATAATACTGTGTTGAGCCGTATTGTCCGGTATAGTACTGTGTTGGAGCCGTATTGTCCTGTATAGTACTGTGTTGAGCCGTATTGTCCTGTGTTGAGCCGTATTGTCCTGTATAATACTGTGTTGAGACGTATTGTCCTGTATAATACTGTGTTGAGACGTATTGTCCTGTATAGTACTGTGTTGAGACGTATTGTCCTGTATAATACTGTGTTGAGACGTATTGTCCTGTATGGTACTGTGTTGAGACGTATTGTCCTGTATAGCACTGTGTTGAGACGTATTGTCCTGTATAGCACTGTGTTGTATCGTACTGTATTGAGCCGTATTGTCCTGTATAGTACTGTATTGAGCCGAATTGTCCTGTATAATACTGTGTTGAGCCGTATTGTCCTGTATAATACTGTGTTGAGCCGTATTGTCCTGTATAGTACTGTGTTGAGACGTATTGTCCTGTATAATACTGTGTTGAGACGTATTGTCCTGTATAGTACTGTGTTGAGACGTATTGTTCTGTATAGTACTGTGTTGAGACGTATTGTCCTGTATAGTACTGTGTTGAGACGTATTGTCCTGTATGGTACTGTGTTGAGCCGTATGGTACTGTGTTGAGCCGTATTGTCCTGTATAGTACTGTGTTGAGACGTATTGTCCTGTATAGTACTGTGTTGAGACGTATTGTCCTGTATAGTACTGTGTTGAGCCGTATTGTCCTGTATAGTACTGTGTTGAGACGTATTGTCCTGTATAGTACTGTGTTGAGACGTATTGTCCTGTATAGTACTGTGTTGAGACGTATTGTCCTGTATAGTACTGTGTTGAGACGTATTGTCCTGTATAGCACTGTGTTGAGACGTATTGTCCTGTATAGCACTGTGTTGTATCGTACTGTATTGAGCCGTATTGTCCTGTATAGTACTGTATTGAGCCGTATTGTCCTGTATAATACTGTGTTGAGCCGTATTGTCCTGTATAATACTGTGTTGAGCCGTATTGTCCTGTATAATACTGTGTTGAGCCGTATTGTCCTGTATAGTACTGTGTTGAGACGTATTGTCCTGTATAATACTGTGTTGAGACGTATTGTCCTGTATAGTACTGTGTTGAGACGTATTGTCCTGTATAGCACTGTGTTGAGACGTATTGTCCTGTATAGCACTGTGTTGTATCGTACTGTATTGAGCCGTATTGTCCTGTATAGTACTGTATTGAGCCGTATTGTCCTGTATAGTACTGTGTTGAGCCGTATTGTCCTGTATAGTACTGTGTTGAGCCGTATTGTCCTGTATAGTACTGTGTTGAGACGTATTGTCCTGTATAATACTGTGTTGAGACGTATTGTCCTGTATAGTACTGTGTTGAGACGTATTGTTCTGTATAGTACTGTGTTGAGACGTATTGTCCTGTATAGTACTGTGTTGAGACGTATTGTCCTGTATAGTACTGTGTTGAGACGTATTGTCCTGTATAGTACTGTGTTGAGACGTATTGTCCTGTATAGTACTGTGTTGAGACGTATTGTCCTGTATAGTACTGTGTTGAGACGTATTGTCCTGTATAGTACTGTGTTGAGCCGTATTGTCCTGTATAGTACTGTGTTGAGCCGTATTGTCCTGTATAGTACTGTGTTGAGACGTATTGTCCTGTATAGTACTGTGTTGAGACGTATTGTCCTGTATAGTACTGTGTTGAGACGTATTGTCCTGTATAGTACTGTGTTGAGACGTATTGTCCTGTATAGTACTGTGTTGAGACGTATTGTCCTGTATAGTACTGTGTTGAGCCGTATTGTCCTGTATAGTACTGTGTTGAGACGTATTGTCCTGTATAGTACTGTGTTGAGACGTATTGTCCTGTATAGTACTGTGTTGAGACGTATTGTCCTGTATAGCACTGTGTTGAGACGTATTGTCCTGTATAGCACTGTGTTGTATCGTACTGTATTGAGCCGTATTGTCCTGTATAGTACTGTATTGAGCCGTATTGTCCTGTATAGTACTGTGTTGAGCCGTATTGTCCTGTATAGTACTGTGTTGAGCCGTATTGTCCTGTATAGTACTGTGTTGAGACGTATTGTCCTGTATAGTACTGTGTTGAGACGTATTGTCCTGTATAGTACTGTGTTGAGCCGTATTGTCCTGTATAGTACTGTGTTGAGCCGTATTGTCCTGTATAGTACTGTGTTGAGACGTATTGTCCTGTATAGTACTGTGTTGAGACGTATTGTCCTGTATAGTACTGTGTTGAGACGTATTGTCCTGTATAGTACTGTGTTGAGACGTATTGTCCTGTATAGTACTGTGTTGAGACGTATTGTCCTGTATAGTACTGTGTTGAGCCGTATTGTCCTGTATAGTACTGTGTTGAGCCGTATTGTCCTGTATAGTACTGTGTTGAGCCGTATTGTCCTGTATAGTACTGTGTTGAGACGTATTGTCCTGTATAGTACTGTGTTGAGACGTATTGTCCTGTATAGTACTGTGTTGAGACGTATTGTCCTGTATAGTACTGTGTTGAGACGTATTGTCCTGTATAGTACTGTGTTGAGACGTATTGTCCTGTATAGCACTGTGTTGAGACGTATTGTCCTGTATAGCACTGTGTTGTATCGTACTGTATTGAGCCGTATTGTCCTGTATAGTACTGTATTGAGCCGTATTGTCCTGTATAATACTGTGTTGAGCCGTATTGTCCTGTATAATACTGTGTTGAGCCGTATTGTCCTGTATAGTACTGTGTTGAGACGTATTGTCCTGTATAATACTGTGTTGAGACGTATTGTCCTGTATAGTACTGTGTTGAGACGTATTGTTCTGTATAGTACTGTGTTGAGACGTATTGTCCTGTATAGTACTGTGTTGAGACGTATTGTCCTGTATAGTACTGTGTTGAGACGTATTGTCCTGTATAGCACTGTGTTGAGACGTATTGTCCTGTATAGCACTGTGTTGTATCGTACTGTATTGAGCCGTATTGTCCTGTATAGTACTGTATTGAGCCGTATTGTCCTGTATAGTACTGTGTTGAGCCGTATTGTCCTGTATAGTACTGTGTTGAGACGTATTGTCCTGTATAGTACTGTGTTGAGACGTATTGTCCTGTATAGTACTGTGTTGAGACGTATTGTCCTGTATAGTACTGTGTTGAGCCGTATTGTCCTGTATAGTACTGTGTTGAGCCGTATTGTCCTGTATAGTACTGTGTTGAGACGTATTGTCCTGTATAGTACTGTGTTGAGACGTATTGTCCTGTATAGTACTGTGTTGAGACGTATTGTCCTGTATAGTACTGTGTTGAGACGTATTGTCCTGTATAGTACTGTGTTGAGACGTATTGTCCTGTATAGTACTGTGTTGAGCCGTATTGTCCTGTATAGTACTGTGTTGAGACGTATTGTCCTGTATAGTACTGTGTTGAGACGTATTGTCCTGTATAGTACTGTGTTGAGACGTATTGTCCTGTATAGCACTGTGTTGGGACGTATTGTCCTGTATAGCACTGTGTTGTATCGTACTGTATTGAGCCGTATTGTCCTGTATAGTACTGTATTGAGCCGTATTGTCCTGTATAGTACTGTGTTGAGCCGTATTGTCCTGTATAGTACTGTGTTGAGCCGTATTGTCCTGTATAGTACTGTGTTGAGACGTATTGTCCTGTATAGTACTGTGTTGAGTCCTGTATAGTACTGTGTTGAGACGTATTGTCCTGTATAGTACTGTGTTGAGACGTATTGTCCTGTATAGTACTGTGTTGAGACGTATTGTCCTGTATAGTACTGTGTTGAGCCGTATTGTCCTGTATAGTACTGTGTTGAGACGTATTGTCCTGTATAGTACTGTGTTGAGACGTATTGTCCTGTATAGTACTGTGTTGAGACGTATTGTCCTGTATAGTACTGTGTTGAGACGTATTGTCCTGTATAGTACTGTGTTGAGACGTATTGTCCTGTATAGTACTGTGTTGAGACGTATTGTCCTGTATAGTACTGTGTTGAGCCGTATTGTCCTGTATAGTACTGTGTTGAGACGTATTGTCCTGTATAGTACTGTGTTGAGACGTATTGTCCTGTATAGTACTGTGTTGGCGTATTGTCCTGTATAGTACTGTGTTGAGCCGTATTGTCCTGTATAGTACTGTGTTGAGACGTATTGTCCTGTATAGTACTGTGTTGAGACGTATTGTCCTGTATAGTACTGTGTTGAGACGTATTGTCCTGTATAGTACTGTGTTGAGACGTATTGTCCTGTATAGTACTGTGTTGAGACGTATTGTCCTGTATAGTACTGTGTTGAGCCGTATTGTCCTGTATAGTACTGTGTTGAGCCGTATTGTCCTGTATAGTACTGTGTTGAGACGTATTGTCCTGTATAGTACTGTGTTGAGACGTATTGTCCTGTATAGTACTGTGTTGAGACGTATTGTCCTGTATAGTACTGTGTTGAGACGTATTGTCCTGTATAGTACTGTGTTGAGACGTATTGTCCTGTATAGTACTGTGTTGAGCCGTATTGTCCTGTATAGTACTGTGTTGAGACGTATTGTCCTGTATAGTACTGTGTTGAGACGTATTGTCCTGTATAGTACTGTGTTGAGACGTATTGTCCTGTATAGTACTGTGTTGAGACGTATTGTCCTGTATAGTACTGTGTTGAGACGTATTGTCCTGTATAGTACTGTGTTGAGACGTATTGTCCTGTATAGTACTGTGTTGAGCCGTATTGTCCTGTATAGTACTGTGTTGAGACGTATTGTCCTGTATAGTACTGTGTTGAGACGTATTGTCCTGTATAGTACTGTGTTGAGACGTATTGTCCTGTATAGTACTGTGTTGAGACGTATTGTCCTGTATAGTACTGTGTTGAGACGTATTGTCCTGTATAGTACTGTGTTGAGAGCGTATTGTCCTGTATAGTACTGTGTTGAGCCGTATTGTCCTGTATAGTACTGTGTTGAGCCGTATTGTCCTGTATAGTACTGTGTTGAGCCGTATTGTCCTGTATAGTACTGTGTTGAGCCGTATTGTCCTGTATAGTACTGTGTTGAGACGTATTGTCCTGTATAGTACTGTGTTGAGACGTATTGTCCTGTATAGTACTGTGTTGAGACGTATTGTCCTGTATAGTACTGTGTTGAGACGTATTGTCCTGTATAGTACTGTGTTGAGACGTATTGTCCTGTATAGTACTGTGTTGAGCCGTATTGTCCTGTATAGTACTGTGTTGAGACGTATTGTCCTGTATAGTACTGTGTTGAGACGTATTGTCCTGTATAGTACTGTGTTGAGACGTATTGTCCTGTATAGTACTGTGTTGAGACGTATTGTCCTGTATAGTACTGTGTTGACGTATTGTCCTGTATAGTACTGTGTTGAGCGATTGTCCTGTATAGTACTGTGTTGAGCCGTATTGTCCTGTATAGTACTGTGTTGGGACGTATTGTCCTGTATAGTACTGTGTTGAGACGTATTGTCCTGTATAGTACTGTGTTGAGCCGTATTGTCCTGTATAGTACTGTGTTGAGACGTATTGTCCTGTATAGTACTGTGTTGAGGACGTATTGTCCTGTATGAGTACTGTGTTGAGCCGTATTGTC
>NW_027016917.1:0-13384 GCF_036934945.1 Oncorhynchus masou masou
CACTCTGCTTCTAGTAGTCTTCTTCTCTCTCACTCTGTCTAGTAGTCTGTGTTGTTGTGGTCTAGTAGTCTGTGTTGTTGTGGTCTAGTAGTCTTTGTTGTTGTGGTCTAGTAGTCTGTGTTGTTGTGGTCTAGTAGTCTGTGTTGTTGTGGTCTGTGTTGTCTGTGTTGTTGTGGTCTAGTAGTCTGTGTTGTTGTGGTCTAGTAGTCTGTGTTGTTGTGGTCTAGTAGTCTTTGTTGTTGTGGTCTGTGTTGTCTAACCACGCGTTTCTCTGTACTACTTTAGACCAGGGCCCTATTCCCTATATAGTGCACTACTTTAGACCCATAATGCACTGCATATGGAAATAGGGGGCCATTTGGTAGACAGAAAACGTGTGTGTGTTAGAATCAGTGAGCTTGTCTCCGAGCCATGTCATGCCTAACAGCAACCATGTGTCTGTGTGTGGTTGCCAGGAGCAACGGAGTCGCCAAGGAGACGAGTCGTTGCTCCAAAAAGCTCTGGAGGAGAGTAAACGAGAGGCGGCGTCTGGTGGAATTGGGGTAGGAACAGTTAGCACACCATACGACTCTATGTAACCTACAGTATATAACAGTTACCACACCACTATATAACCTACAGTATATAACAGTTACCACACCACTCTATATAACCTACAGTATATAACAGTTACCACACCACTCTCTGTAACCTACAGTATATAACAGTTACCACACCACTATATAACCTACAGTATATAACAGTTACCACACCACTCTATATAACCTACAGTATATAAGTTACCACACCACTATATAACCTACAGTATATAACAGTTACCACACCACTCTATATAACCTACAGTATATAACAGTTACCACACCACTCTCTGTAACCTACAGTATATAACAGTTACCACACCACTATATAACCTACAGTATATAACAGTTACCACACCATCTAACCTACAGTATATAACAGTTACCACACCACTCTATATAACCTACAGTATATAACAGTTACCACACCACTCTATGTAACCTACAGTATATAACAGTTACCACACCACTCTATATAACCTACAGTATATAACAGTTACCACACCACTCTCTGTAACCTACAGTATATAACAGTTACCACACCACTCTATATAACCTACAGTATATAACAGTTACCACACCACTCTATATAACCTACAGTATATAACAGTTACCACACCACTCTCTGTAACCTACAGTATATAACAGTTACCACACCACTCTCTGTAACCTACAGAATATAACAGTTACCACACCATCTAACCTACAGTATATAACAGTTACCACACCACTCTATATAACCTACAGTATATAACAGTTACCACACCACTCTATATAACCTACAGTATATAACAGTTACCACACCACTCTATGTAACCTACAGTATATAACAGTTACCACACCACTCTATATAACCTACAGTATATAACAGTTACCACACCACTCTATAACCTACAGTATATAACAGTTACCACACCACTCTGTAACCTACAGTATATAACAGTTACCACACCATCTAACCTACAGTATATAACAGTTACCACACAACTCTATATAACCTACAGTATATAACAGTTACCACACCATCTAACCTACAGTATATAACAGTTACCACACCACTCTATATAACCTACAGTATATAACAGTTACCACACCACTCTATATAACCTACAGTATATAACAGTTACCACACCACTCTATGTAACCTACAGTATATAAGTTACCACACCATACTACTCTATGTAACCTACAGTATATAACAGTTACCACACCACTCTATATAACCTACAGTATATAACAGTTACCACACCACTCTACGTAACCTACAGTAGTTTGACAGGTGCGTTGTTGGAGGTGCTGTCATTGGTGTAGAGTGAGTTCAGTAGAGGTGAGGCCACATCCTTGCGGTGCTCCAGGTGTCGAGGGATAAAGAGTCTGAAAGGTGTTTTCCCGGCTTCACGCGTTGCGTCCTGTTGGCCAGGAAGTCAGTGATCCTCGGGCAGATGGACACGTTCAGCTGGGAGAGTTTATCTTCTAGCAGTTCTGGGATGTTGGTATTGAACGCAAAGCTAAAGTCCACAAACAATATCCTCACAAAGGTGTTTGAGGATGTAGTGTAGGCCCATGTTCACAGCGTGGACCACAGACCTGTTAGCTCTGTAGGTGGACTGTAGTGGGTCGAGGTGATGGTTTAGAGATGGGACAGTACCTGTTAGCTCTGTAGGTGAACTGCAGTGGGACGAGGTGATGGTTTAGAGATGGGACAGTACCTGTTAGCTCTGTAGGTGGACTGTAGTGGGTCGAGGTGATGGTTTAGAGATGGGACAGTACCTGTTAGCTCTGTAGGTGAACTGTAGTGGGTCGAGGTGATGGTTTTGAGATGGGACAGTACCTGTTAGCTCTGTAGGTGAACTGCAGTGGGTCGAGGTGATGGTTTTGAGATGGGACAGTACCTGTTAGCTCTGTAGGTGGACTGTAGTGGGTCGAGGTGATGGTTTAGAGATGGGACAGTACCTGTTAGCTCTGTAGGTGGACTGCAGTGGGTTGAGGTGATGGTTTAGAGATGGGACAGTACCTGTTAGCTCTCTAGGTGAACTGCAGTGGGTTGAGGTGATGGTTTAGAGATGGGACAGTACCTGTTAGCTCTGTAGGTGAACTGCAGTGGGTTGAGGTGATGGTTTAGAGATGGGACAGTACCTGTTAGCTCTGTAGGTGGACTGTAGTGGGTCGAGGTGATGGTTTAGAGATGGGACAGTACCTGTTATCTCTGTAGGTGATTTGGTGGTTGAATTAGTCAGTGAAAACAGGGGAGAGCTGGTCAGCCCAGTGTGGTGGGAGAGACCTTGTCTGGCCCAGCAGCCTTCCTGCTGACCTGTTTCCTAAAGAGTCTGTTGACCTCCTGCTCTGTGGTGACCAGGGGTGGGGGAAGGGGAGGGCAGACTGGGACAGGCTGGGGGAAGGAGGGGGGGTGAGAAGTTCCTGGGATGGCAGAAGGGTAAATGAGAAAGGAACCCGGAGAGGGAGGGGTGGGATAGATGGGTGAGTGGGGGAAGGAGGGGGGGGGGGGGTGAGAAGTTCCTGGGATGGCAGAAGGGTAAATGAGAAAGGAACCCGGAGAAGGAGGGGTGGGGTAAATGGGTGAGAGGGGGAAGTGGTAGGGACGGTTATTGTCCTGGTGATTGAGGGGCCTTTGTGAGTCAAATCTGGAGTAGAACTGGTTTAGTTTATTCTGCAGTGAGGGGCCTTTGTGAGTCAAATCTGGAGTAGAACTGGTTTAGTTTACAGATGAGTTGTTGTTGCTGGAGAACTGTTGCTGTCTGGCTGACTTCATTCCTGACTGTAGCTTTATCTTGGCCTCTCCATAGAGGACACTGGTCTTGCTCCTGTGTCGTCTTTGGCAGAGCGGAGAGCCTGTGGGCTTCCTCGTTGGCACTGTGAAGAGCCCTAAGCTCACCAGTGAACAATGGCTTGTTGTTGCTGTGTGATAGAAAAGTATTTGATGGTATGCAGTTGTCCTCACATCCACTGATGTAGGTTGTGACCCTGTCTGTGTCGTCGTGTATGTTGGCATTGTTGTCCTTCAATCTGTTCCAGTCCCTGGTGTCTTGCCAGTCTTTTAACTCCCTAATGGCCTTGTCAGCCCATTTCCTGGTATGAGTTCCCTAAGGGAGTGTGGGGGACAGCCTGGTCTGAGTTCCCCAAGGGAGTGTGGGGGACAGCCTGGTCTGAGTTCCCCAAGGGAGTGTGGGGGACAGCCTGGTCTGAGTTCCCCAAGGGAGTGTGGGGGACAGCCTGGTCTGAGTTCCTCAAGGGAGTGTGGGGGACTGCCTGGTATGAGTTCCTCAAGGGAGTGTGGGGGACAGCCTGGTCTGAGTTCCCCAAGGGAGTGTGGGGGACAGCCTGGTCTGAGTTCCCCAAGGGAGTGTGGGGGACAACCTGGTCTGAGTTCCCCAAGGGAGTGTGGGGGACAACCTGGTCTGAGTTCCCCAAGGGAGTGTGGGGGACAGCCTGGTCTGAGTTCCCTAAGGGAGTGTGGGGGACAGCCTGGTATGAGTTCCTCAAGGGAGTGTGGGGGACAGCCTGGTCTGAATTCCCCAAGGGAGTGTGGGGGACAGCCTGGTCTGAGTTCCCCAAGGGAGTGTGGGGGACAGCCTGGTCTGAGTTCCCCAAGGGAGTGTGGGGGACAGCCTGGTCTGAGTTCCCCAAGGGAGTGTGGGGGACAGCCTGGTCTGAGTTCCTCAAGGGAGTGTGGGGGACAGCCTGGTATGAGTTCCTCAAGGGAGTGTGGGGGACAGCCTGGTCTGAGTTCCCTAAGGGAGTGTGGGGGACAGCCTGGTCTGAGTTCCCCAAGGGAGTGTGGGGGACAGCCTGGTCTGAGTTCCCCAAGGGAGTGTGGGGGACAGCCTGGTCTGAGTTCCCTAAGGGAGTGTGGGGGACAGCCTGGTCTGAGTTCCCCAAGGGAGTGTGGGGGACAGCCTGGTATGAGTTCCTCAAGGGAGTGTGGGGGACAACCTGGTCTGAATTCCCCAAGGGAGTGTGGGGGACAGCCTGGTCTGAGTTCCCCAAGGGAGTGTGGGGGACAGCCTGGTCTGAGTTCCCCAAGGGAGTGTGGGGGACAGCCTGGTCTGAGTTCCCCAAGGGAGTGTGGGGGACAGCCTGGTCTGAGTTCCTCAAGGGAGTGTGGGGGACAGCCTGGTATGAGTTCCTCAAGGGAGCGTGGGGGACAGCCTGGTATGAGTTCCTCAAGGGAGTGTGGGAGACAGCCTGGTCTGATTTCCCCAAGGGAGTGTGGGGGACAGGCTGGTATGAGTTCCTCAAGGGAGTGTGGGGGACAGCCTGGTCTGAGTTCCCTAAGGGAGTGTGGGGGACAGCCTGGTCTGAGTTCCCTAAGGGAGTGTGGGGGACAGCCTGGTATGAGTTCCTCAAGGGAGTGTGGGGGACAACCTGGTATGAGTTCCTCAAGGGAGCGTGGGGGACAGCCTGGTCTGAGTTCCCTAAGGGAGTGTGGGGAACAGCCTGGTATGAGTTCCTCAAGGGAGTGTGGGGGACAGCCTGGTATGAGTTCCTCAAGGGAGTGTGGGAGACAGCCTGGTCTGATTTCCCCAAGGGAGTGTGGGGGACAGCCTGGTATGAGTTCCTCAAGGGAGTGTGGGGGACAGCCTGGTCTGAGTTCCCTAAGGGAGTGTGGGGGACAGCCTGGTATGAGTTCCTCAAGGGAGCGTGGGGGACAACCTGGTCTGAGTTCCCCAAGGGAGCGTGGGGGACAGCCTGGTCTGAGTTCCCCAAGGGAGCGTGGGGGACAGCCTGGTCTGAGTTCCCCAAGGGAGCGTGGGGGACAGCCTGGTCTGAGTTCCCCAAGGGAGCGTGGGGGACAGCCTGGTCTGAGTTCCCCAAGGGAGCGTGGGGGACAGCCTGGTCTGAGTTCCCCAAGGGAGCGTGGGGGACAACCTGGTCTGAGTTCCCCAAGGGAGTGTGGGGGACAGCCTGGTATGAGTTCCCCAAGGGAGTGTGGGGGACAGCCTGTTCTGAGTTCCCCAAGGGAGTGTGGGGGACAGCCTGTTCTGAGTTCCCCAAGGGAGTGTGGGGGACAGCCTGGTCTGATATCCCCAAGGGAGTGTGGGGGACAGCCTGGTCTGAGTTCCCCAAGGGAGTGTGGGGGACAACCTGGTCTGAGTTCCCCAAGGGAGTGTGAGGGGACAGCCTGGTATGAGTTCCCCAAGGGAGTGTGGGGGACAGCCTGTTCTGAGTTCCCCAAGGGAGTGTGGGGGACAGCCTGGTCTGAGTTCCCCAAGGGAGTGTGGGGGACAGCCTGGTCTGAGTTCCCCAAGGGAGTGTGGGGGACAGCCTGGTATGAGTTCCTCAAGGGAGTGTGGGGGACAGCCTGGTATGAGTTCCTCAAGGGAGTGTGGGGACAGCCTGGTATGAGTTCCTCAAGGGAGTGTGGGGGACAGCCTGGTATGAGTTCCTCAAGGGAGTGTGGGGGACAGCCTGGTATGAGTTCCTCAAGGGAGTGTGGGGGACAGCCTGGTATGAGTTCCTCAAGGGAGTGTGGGGGACAGCCTGGTATGAGTTCCTCAAGGGAGTGTGGGGGACAGCCTGGTATGAGTTCCTCAAGGGAGTGTGGGGGACAGCCTGGTATGAGTTCCTCAAGGGAGTGTGGGGGACAGCCTGGTATGAGTTCCCTAAGGGAGTGTGGGGGACAACCTGGTCTGTTTAATAGTGTTCTGAACACTCTACTACTCTCCATATAGACAGTAACCAGAACAGTCAACACTATAGTATATATAAATAAATAAATATATCCCATTTAGCAGACGCTTTTGTCCAAAGCGACTTACAAGTCGGCTGGGGCCACTACTTTTACATATGGGTGGCCCCAGCGGGAATCGAACCCACGACGCTTGGCGTTGCAAGCGCCATGCTCTACCGACTGAGCCACATAGTACTCTCCATATAGACAGTAACCAGGACAGTCAACACTATAGTACTCTCCATATAGACAGTAACCAGAACAGTCAACACTCTAGTACTCTCCATATAGACAGTAACCAGAACAGTCAACACTATAGTACTCTCCATATAGACAGTAACCAGAACAGTCAACACTATAGTACTCTCCATATAGACAGTAACCAGAACAGTCAACACTATAGTACTCTCCATATAGACAGTAACCAGAACAGTCAACACTATAGTACTCTCCATATAGACAGTAACCAGAACAGTCAACACTATAGTACTCTCCATATAGACAGTAACCAGAACAGTCAACACTATAGTACTCTCCATATAGACAGTAACCAGAACAGTCAACACTATAGTACTCTCCATATAGACAGTAACCAGAACAGTCAACACTATAGTACTCTCCATATAGACAGTAACCAGAACAGTCAACACTATGGTACTCTCCATATAGACAGTAACCAGAACAGTCAACACACTCCTCTGTATGAGCTATATAGCGCCAACATAGTTTTGGAGGCCATAGTAGAGAGGCAAAGCATAGGTAAGGCTAAAATATATGCTGAGATGTTATATCTTATAACTCATATAACTGTCCTCCTATCCTATGACTATCCTCCTATCCTATAACTCCTGTGACTGTCCTCCTATCATATAACTGTCCTCCTATCCTATAGCTCCTATAACTATCCTCCTATCCTATAACTCCTTTAACTATCCTCCTATCATATAACTATCCTCCTATCCTATAACTCCTGTGACTGTCCTCATATCATATAACTATCCTCCTATCCTATAAGTCCTATAACTATCCTCCTATCCTATAACTATCCTCCTATCCTATAACTCTGTGGGATTATCACTCTATCATATAACTATCCTCCTATCCTCTATCTATAATTATCTCTCCTATCATATAACTATCCTCCTATCCTATAAGTCCTGATAACTATCCTCCTATCCTATAACTATCCTCCTATCCTATAACTATCCTCCTATCATATAACTATCCTCCTATCCTATAAGTCCTATAACTATCCTCCTATCCTATAACTGTCCTCCTATCCGATAACTATCCTCCTATCCGATAACTATCCTCCTATCCTATAACTATCCTCCTATCCTATAACTGTCCTCCTATCCTATAACTGTCCTCCTATCCTATAACTATCCTCCTATCCTATAACTGTCCTCCTATCCTATAACTGTCCTCCTATCCTATAACTATCCTCCTATCCTATAACTATCCTCCTATCCTATAAGTCCTATAACTATCCTCCTATCCCATAACTCCTATAACTATCCTCCTATCTGATAACTATCCTCCTATCCCATAACTCCTATAACTATCCTCCTATCCGATAACTCCTATAACTATCCTCCTATCCGATAACTCCTATAACTATCCTCCTATCCTATAAGTCCTATAACTATCCTCCTATCCTATAACTATCCTCCTATCCTATAACTATCCTCCTATCCCATAACTCCTATAACTATCCTCCTATCCTGTAACTATCCTCCTATCCTATAACTATCCTCCTATCCTATAACTATCCTCCTATCCGATAACTCCTATAACTATCCTCCTATCCGATAACTCCTATAACTATCCTCCTATCCTATAAGTCCTATAACTATCCTCCTATCCTGTAACTATCCTCCTATCCTATAACTATACTCCTATCCTATAACTATCCTCCTATCCGATAACTCCTATAACTATCCTCCTATCCCATAACTCCTATAACTATCCTCCTATCCTATAATTCCTATAACTATCCTCCTATCCTATAACTATCGTCCTATCCTATAACTATCCTCCTATCCTATAACTATCCTCCTATCCTATAACTATCGTCCTATCCTATAACTATCCTCCTATCCTATAAGTCCTGTAACTATCCTCCTATCCTATAAGTCCTGTAACTATCCTCCTATCCTATAAGTCCTGTAACTATCCTCCTATCCTATAACTATCCTCCTATCCTATAACTATCGTCCTATCCTATAACTATCGTCCTATCCTATGACTATCCTCCTATCCTATAACTATCGTCCTATCCTATGACTATCCTCCTATCCTATAACTCCTATGACTATCCTCCTATCCTATGACTATCCTCCTATCCTATAACTATCGTCCTATCCTATAACTATCGTCCTATCCTATAACTATCGTCCTATCCTATAACTATCCTCCTATCCTATAACTATCGCCCTATCCTATAACTATCGCCCTATCCTATAACTGTCCTATCCTCATAACTATCGTCCTATCCTATAACTATCCTCTATCCTATAACTCATATAACTATCTCCTATCCTATAAGTCCTGTAACTATCCTTCCTATCCTATAACTATCGCCCTATCTCTGTGACTATCCTCCTATCCTATAACTATCGCCCTATCCTATAACTATCGCCCTATCCATAAACTATCGTCCTATCAATAACTATCCTCCTATCCTATAACTATCATCCTATCCTATAACTATCCTCCTATCCTATAACTATCGTCCTATCCTATAACTATCCTCCTATCCTATAACTATCGTCCTATCATATAACTATCGTCCTATCCTATAACTAGCATCCTATCCTATAACTATCCTCCTATCCTATAACTATCGTCCTATCCTATAACTAGCGTCCTATCCTATAACTATCCTCCTATCCGATAACTCCTGTGACTGTCCTCCTATCCTATAACTATCCTCCTATCCTATAACTATCCTCCTATCCTATAACTCCTGTGACTATCCTCCTATCCTATAACTCCTGTGACTGTCCTCCTATCCGATAACCCATGTGACTGTCCTCCTATCCTATAACTATCCTCCTATTCTAAAACTATCCTCCTATCCCATAACTATCCTCCTATCCTATGACTATCCTCCTATCCTATAACTATGCTCCTATCCTATGACTATCCTCTTATCCCATAACTATCCTCCTATCTTTTAACTCCTATAACTATTACATTTACATTACATTTAAGTCATTTAGCAGACGCTCTTATCCAGAGCGACTTACAAATTGGTGAATTCACCTTCTGACATCAGTGGAACTGCCACTTTACAATAGTGCATCTAAATCATTTAAGGGGGTGAGAAGGATTACTTTATCCTATCCTAGGTATTCCTTGAAGAGGTGGGGTTTCAGGTGTCTCCGGAAGGTGGTGATTGACTCCGCTGTCCTGGCGTCGTGAGGGAGTTTGTTCCACCATTGGGGGGCCAGAGCAGCGAACAGTTTTGACTGGGCTGAGCGGGAACTGTACTTCCTCAGTGGTAGGGAGGCGAGCAGGCCAGAGGTGGATGAACGCAGTGCCCTTGTTTGGGTGTAGGGCCTGATCAGAGCCTGAGGTACTGCGGTGCCGTTCCCTCACAGCTCCGTAGGCAAGCACCATGGTCTTGCAGCGGATGCGAGCTTCAACTGGAAGCCAGTGGAGAGAGCGGAGGAGCGGGGTGACGGTGAGAGAACTTGGGAAGGTTGAACACCAGACGGGCTGCGGCGTTTCTGATGAGTTGTAGGGTTTAATGGCACAGGCAGGGAGCCCAGCCAACAGCGAGTTGCAGTAATCCAGACGGGATGACAAGTGCCTGGATTAGGACCTGCGCCGCTTCCTGTGTGAGGCAGGGTCGCATTGCTCTGCGGATGTTGTAGAGCATAAACCTACAGGAACGGGCCACCGCCTTGATGTTAGTTGAGAACGACAGGGTGTTGTCCAGGATCACGCCAAGGTTCTTAGCGCTCTGGGAGGAGGACACAATGGACACAACCGTGATGGCGAGATCATGGAACGGGCAGTCCTTCCCCGGGAGGAAGAGCAGCTCCGTCTTGCCGAGGTTCAGCTTGAGGTGGTGATCCGTCATCCACACTGATATGTCTGCCAGACATGCAGAGATGCGATTCGCCACCTGGTCATCAGAAGGGGGAAAGGAGAAGATTAATTGTGTGTCGTCTGCATAGCAATGATAGGAGAGACCATGTGAGGTTATGACAGAGCCAAGTGACTTGGTGTATAGCGAGAATAGGAGAGGGCCTAGGGAGGACGCAATCCAAGCGTGGGCCCCGCCGGAGATGCCCAACTCGGAGAGGGTGGAGAGGAGGATCTGATGGTCCACAGTATCGAAGGCAGCCGATAGGTCTAGAAGGATGAGAGCAGAGGAGAGGGAGTTAGCTTTAGCAGTGCGGAGTGCCTCCGTGATACAGAGAAGAGCAGTCTCAGTTGAATGACTAGTCTTGAAACCTGACTGATTTGGATCAAGAAGGTCATTCTGAGAGAGATAGAGGGAGAGCTGGCCAAGGACGGCACGGCCAAGAGTTTTGGAGAGAAAAAGAAAGAAGGGATACTGGTCTGTAGTTGCTGACATCGGAGGGATCGAGTGTAGGTTTCTTCAGAAGGGGTGCAACTCTCGCTCTTGAAGACGGAAGGACGTAGCCAGCGGTCAGGGATGAGTTGATGAGCGAGGTGAGGTAAGGGAGAAGGTCTCCGGAAATGGTCTGTAGAAGAGAGGAGGGGATAGGGTCAAGCGGGCAGGTTGTTGGGCGGCCGGCCGTCACAAGAAGCGAGATTTCATCTGGAGAGAGAGGGAGAAAGAGGTCAGAGCACAGGGTAGGGCAGTGTGAGCAGAACCAGCGGTGTCGCTTGACTTAGCAAACGAGGATCGGATGTCGTCGACCTTCTTTTCAAAATGGTTGACGAAGTCATCTGCAGAGGAGGAGGGAGGGGGAGGAGGATTCAGGAGGGAGGAGAAGGTGGCAAAGAGCTTCCTAGGGTTAGAGGCAGATGCTTGGAATTTAGAGTGGTAGAAAGTGGCTTTAGCAGCAGAGACAGAGGAGGAAAATGTAGAGAGGAGGGAGTGAAAGGATGCCAGGTCCGCAGGGAGGCGAGTTTTCCTCCATTTCCGCTCGGCTGCCCGGAGCACTGTTCTGTGATTCTCCTATCCTATAACTCATGTGACTATCCTCCTATCCTATAACTCCTGTGACTGTCCTCCTATCCCATAACTCCTATGACTATCCTCCTGTCCAATAACTCTTCTCTGTTCTTTCTCTGTGGACAGTCTGCCATGATGGAGGTGTTTAACTTCTCTAGGGTAGGGGGCAGCAATGGGAATTTTTGATGAAAAGCGTGCCCAAATTAAACTGCCTGCTACTCAGCTAGAATATGCATATGATTAGTAGATTTGGATAGAAAACACTCTGAAGTTTCTAAAGCTGTTTGAATGATGTCTGTGAGTATAACAGAACTCGTATGGCAGGCAAAAACCTGAGAGAAAATACAACCAGGAAGTGGGAAATCTGAGGTTTGTAGTTTTTCAAGTCATTGCCTATCGATGGCTGTGTTTTTCTGTGACTTGGCTCTGACCTAACATAATCGTTTGGTGTGCTTTTGCCTTTTTGAAATCGGACACTGTGGCTGGATTTACAACAAGTGTATCTTTAAAATAGTGTAAAATACTTGCGTGTTTGAGGAATTTTAATTATGGGATTTCTGTTGTTTTGAATTTGGCGCCCTGCAGTTTCACTGGCTGTTGACGAGGTGGGACGCTAGTGAAGTTAATGATTAGAACCTACTTGCTGTTTCTCTGTGGACAGTCTGCCATGATGGATCTGGTGGAGGTGTTTGCTGTGTCGTCTGAGGTGCCTCCTACTGCTAGTGCCAACTCCTGGAGTCTGCCAGGGGGGAACGTCCGCACCCCTCTCCACCACCCCCTCCCCCAGGCCCAGGCTGCTGCTGGAGCAGCCTCCGACCCCTGGGACTCACTGGGTAAGAGCTGCTCAATGCCTCTAAAGAACTCAACAGCCGGTCCCAATTCACTTCCGAACCCTTCCCCTTGGCCCTACCCCTTCCCCTTGGCCCTACCCCTTCCCCTTGGCCCTACCCCTTCCTCTTGGCCCTACCCCTTCCTCTTGGCCCTATAACTGCCCTACAGCCCTCTGCATTATCTATTTCTCTGCTCACCACTCATACTCTACTGTCTGCCCTCCAGAATTATCTCTCTCTCTGCTCACCACTCATACTGTACTGTCTGCCCTTCAGTATTATCTCTCTCTCTGCTCACCACTCATACTGTACTGCCTGCCCTCCAGCAGTATCTCTCTGCTCACCACTCATACTGTACTGTCTGCCCTCCAGCAGTATCTCTCTGCTCACCACTCATACTCTACTGTCTGCCCTCCAGCATTATCTCTCTCTCTGCTCACCACTCATACTGTACTGTCTGCCCTCCAGCATTATCTCTCTCTCTGCTCACCACTCATACTGTACTGTCTGCCCTCCAGCATTATTTCTCTCTGCTCACCACTCATAATCTACTGTCTGCCCTCCAGCATTGTCTCTCTCTGCTCACCACTCATACTGTACTGTCTGCCCTCCAGCATTATGTCTCTCTCTGCTCACCACTCATAATCTACTGTCTGCCCTCCAGCATTATCTCTCTCTCTGCTCACCACTCATACTCTACTGTCTTCCCTCCAGTATTATGTCTCTCTCTGCTCACCACTCATACTCTACTGTCTGCCCTCCAGCATTATTTCTCTCTGCTCACCACTCATACTGTCTGCCCTCCAGCATTATCTCTCTCTGCTCACCACTCATACAGTCTTCCCTCCAGCATTATATTTCTCTGCTCACCACTCATACTGTACTGTCTGCCCTCCAGCATTATCTATCTCTCTGCTCACCACTCATACTGTACTGTCTGCCCTCCAGCCTTATCTCTCTCTGCTCACCACTCATACTCTTCTGTCTCCCCTAGCATTATCTCTCTCTCTGCTCACCACTCATACTGTACTGTCTGCCCTCCAGCATTATTTCTCTCTGCTCACCACTCATAATCTACTGTCTGCCCTCCAGCATTATCTCTCTCTCTGCTCACCACTCATACTGTACT
>NW_027016918.1:0-14550 GCF_036934945.1 Oncorhynchus masou masou
GCCCATTCCCCTCCCCAGTATCGCAATCTGTGCCACACATAAGTGAGAATCCTACATGCCAAGTATAGACCATATTGTATTCATTACAGTGTAACGATTGTCGTCTTCTTCGGACGAGGAATAGGAAAGATGGGACCAAAACGCAGCGTGGTAAGTGTCCATGTTAATATTTATTTTAACTCGGAACACTAGGACAAAATAACAAAAAATAGACCATCACGAAACAGTTCTGTCTGGTGCAGACACAACCAACTATGTCGAAGATAATAAAAAAAAACCACTATAGTAAATACTACAGTAATGTCTACAGAATTACAGTAAAGTCTGTAAAAACACTACAGTGAATAGTATCATATTTATACCATAGTATAGTATTTTTTCATGTGGACTGTGACTGATTTAATTAATTTTGTAAGCCTATTTAATTATTCTGAATTGTATTATTTTATTTATTCTTCAATTGCGATGTTGGTAACATTTTTTTGTCAGTATCTTCAGTTCAATGCATGAAATGTGCTTTAAAATGTTACAATTACTATTCTACTTCTCAACACAGCCAGCCAAGAGTGGAGTTTGAGGCCCCGACAGTAGGTGGAGCCAGTCAATAACAAGAGCTGGCTGGAGGAGCTGGCTGTGGGGAGTCATGAGTCAGAGAAGGGTTTATAGGATTGGTGTGGGAATGGGATACAATGGTCTAGTGGATGTGACCAAAGTGATCAACTGACCCATATTAGTGACTTTATTATCTTGGCATCCGTGCACTGCACTCTAGCAGAGTGATTGCAATACATCAGCAGCCAGCAAGCAAATATTTTTGCACAAACAATTTAGTCTGCACTCCTACTATGTCCAGATTTAATTGAAAACGACAATGCGTGCAGTGTAAGAGCCAACTTAGCCAAGCTGGGTTTCAGGATGTTCACTGCTGATAAAATCTACTTGGCTAATTGGCAAGCATCCAAAGAGTAACGGGCCAAACATCTTTTCATCAGATGCCCTGACTGTCTCCCATGCAGAAGAGTGGTTAGCAACTAAATCAAACACAAAGCTGTTCGACGAAAGGCCTCGGCTGTTCCGTCTCCACCATGTATCTGGCCTCTCTCAACCCCACATGATTTTCATAAACGTCTTCCGCTCTGGTCTTTTTTACATTTTCATTTTGCTTACCGGTGACTCTCTTGCTTGGCTGTACATTTATCTGCCAGGTGACTGATGAGGTTCATTGGAGTGTTAACGAAACTCATGGAAGTTTAAACCGGAGCCAATAATGAAAGGACTTCAAAGCCAATGCCTCAGAGGCCCGCTGGTGACAATAGCCCAGGGACCTGTGTCATTGAGCCTAATAGCTGATCTACAGTATCACTTGGTACTGCAGTTTTAACTGATCAAGAGGATAACAGTGCAGGGCCAGGTTGAAAGCCATTGTCTGACACACTCCACTGATCGTCTCTTCCCTTTGATCTCTATTTGTTCTCTTTTTTTCTAAAGACTGAAAGGTCTTTTAAACATTTACATAGAACTTTGCTTGTTCCATATCAATTGAGAGACCTTGCAATTACACTCATATTTCCTTACGTGTTTGCATGGGAAACTACAAATAAGTGCCTTAGGAAGGTGAAAACTCACCACAATTTTTTTTTGTGTAGGCAGACAAATGTAAGTTGACAACATTTAAAAAAATATTTTTATTTTTTATTTCACCTTTATAGTTGGAGGCCATGGAAGGAGAGTTGTATGGCATGAAGCGCGTCTGGAGGTTTGTTTACACAGTGTCCAAAGAAAGACAAGAGGTATACAGAATGGTGTCGTCTGCGTAGAGGTGGATCAGAGAATCAACAGCAGCAAGAGAGACATCATTGATGTATACAGAGAAGAGAGTCGGCCCGAGAATTGAACCCTGTGGCACCCCCATAGACACGGCCAGAGGTGAGGACAACATTCCCTCTGATTTGACACACTGAACTCTATCAGAGAAGTAGTTGGTGAATCAGGCGAGGTAATAATTTGAGAAACCAAGGCTGTTGAGTCTGCCGATAAGAATGTGGTAATTGACAGAGTCGAAAGCCTTGGCTAGCTCAATGAATACGGCTTCACAGTAACGTATCTTATCAATGGAGGTTATGATATCGTTTAGGCTAGGTGGGCTCTGCTAGGTGGGCTCTGTTACTCAAGGAAAAAAATTAATCTATGAGATCATCCCTTGTTTCAATGTTAGTTTGTAACTTGGTAATATCTCTTTTGAGGTGCATATAGCTAATAGAGATGGATGACACATTTCCCTTTGAGTTGTGTTGATCGCACACCCTCACAGGTGGAGGCCTAACAAAAACAACTGTGAAAGATCCCCCTCAGCTGAGGACCAGTAAAATGAATAAATGATGGCGAATTGGCTGTAAATTCTCCAGGACAGACAGATGGATGACCAAGACTAGGTGTGGTCTGGCTGGGCCGTGTTTAACTAGTCCTCTGTTCCCCCGGTGTCTGGGCTTGTCAGGAATGACCTCAGCAGGTAATCCTCTGTGTAATACTGTATGGCTGTTTTTAGTGAGGAATCCTCTTTTTACGAGGGTAGTCAATTTCTCGACTCCCTCTTGCTCCAGTATGTCTTATGGGATTTGTGAATATTTTTTCAAAACATTTGCCTCCCTCAGAGGTTTACTAAAGGAGTCACAATTACATTTGTTTTTAAAGATGCAGAATTTTGCAGTTGTATTATTGTGCTGAACCATTTGCCTTATGGCCCAGAGTAATCTTGGCTTTCTGTTGAAATCTTGACAATGTTTTGATAAGAGCTCTATGCAGAATAGACTAGCCACTGTTTTTGTGCAAGAGCTAAGCAAAAAATAATTAAAAAGGCTATGACAATGTCTTGGACAAGTATTGATTAATAATATGTCAAATATTTTAATAGTATTGTGTAGAATTAAATGATCATTATACTAGGGAATACTATCACCAGAATGACCCACATAGATATTTTGAATGTAGGCCTAAAAAAATCTCTGAAAAGTGATATTTACTTTGCTCCTAAATACGCTCTGTGCCTCTCTAACCAACATTTCTCTTCAGAGTGGAATTAAAGCAGGACTTTGGCGCTGAGCTGTAATTTAAGTCAACATGAGGTAAATCATTTTTGTGGCCACAATAAAAACTCTAATGTCCACACTGTAAAATGTCCACAATATTAAGTTCTTATGGAGTCTGTGAGATAAATCCATGCTGTCTGCCCCGATTCACTACGCCACATTAAATTATTTTAGATCAATTAAATTTATCAGCTCAGTTTACAAGCCACCAGTCTTAATGTTGGCTCTCTTCCTCCAGAGCAAGAGAATGCTCTTACAGGGAGCTGTGGCACCGCTATAATTTATTGGGCCATTGCCAAACGAACTGGCAAGGGGTTCTCGAAATGCATGAATTGGTCATAATTCAATCCTTTTGCATTTGCAGAAGAGCACCCGGTATGGGATTAACCCGACTTCCTTCATCTCGGAAACCCAATTCACTGTTGTTCCAAACAATGTCACAGGCAATGTTTTTGTTGTTTTCTATTTACCGCTTTGTGTGTAGTCAGTTGACTGCACACCACCTCCTCTGAACGGCTGTTAAAAAGCCTTGCTCTGCTGTTGCCACTGTTCTGAGCCACCGTGGTCATTTGGTATTTTAACATAAACAAAGTAGAAACCCGTGCCCTGCCAATGGCGTGACTGTACACTCAGTCTTGGTCCTCTTTAGGAAAGCAGCTGCTGTGCATACCCAGCTAACAATTCTAAGGAGAGAGAATATGTTACCCATAATGTTCCCGTAATGTTCCTTCAGTTAAGGAAACATTCTATATGAGTTGGCAAAAAACCTTCTGTGAACCTTTTCAGCATGTTTAGGTGTTAGCAGAACATTCCTTTAATGTCAAGCATAATTGATCTAAATCCAAAAGGCACACACACATCTGAGCTATCCTTCTTGCAGGTGCATGGTAACAGTTGAATAAGATGAGAAAAAAGCAGAAACCCACACACTGCTCTTGCTGGTATCACTGATCATTATTAAGCTTTACGTATTGGCATCAAGACCTCCGTCAGAGCTTAATAAGGCGTAGTTAAACAGCAAAGAGCACTATGTGGGTTTCTTATTTTTTTCTCAAGCAGAACTTATCTAGAATGTGGTTACAATGTTCTCAGAATATGCAACATTTTATGGGACGTTGCATGACCATTCATGTGTCCAATCTTCTGAGGGTTAGGAGAATAGTCCATCAACGTTCCTCCAAACATATGCCTACACAGGACATGGTTGCCATGTTCTCACAATATGACATATTAATGTTCTAGACATTTTCCATGAAAACGTAACAGGAACGTCCCTGTATCCAGTTTGCTGTGGGTTGGGAGAATATTCCACCAACGTCACATCAAACGTAAACAGAACATGGTTACCATGTTTTCAGAATATGAGATAGCAATGTTCTTCACACGTTTCATGGGAACGTTGCAGGAACATTCCTGTGTCAAGTTTTCTAAGGGTTAGGAGAATATTCTGTCAACGTCCTGTGGTTGACATGTTCTCAGAACACCTTGTACAGCAATATTTCAGAAATGTTGAGATATCTTTCCTAGACTGCACTTTTTGCTTTCTGTTAAGCCGTAGTTGTGTTTCAGACTCTATACCCTTGAACAGTATGTGGTGTGTGCTCCACTGTCGTGGTATTTCTTTCAACCATAAAGGTCATTCTCACGCTCAGTTTTTTTCTTCTCTTGTTATTCTTCACATTCACAGCTCATTAAATACTTAAAGTCCAAATATAAATCATTTCATAATAGAGGATACAATTATACAGGCTATTGTTGTTAATGAAGTAAATTGGGTCAGGTATGTTCCTAAACATGTTAATGGGTCACACTATTTGGGGGTTGCTTTAAAATTAAGGGCTTTAATTTCCCTCCCTCAGGAGATTTAAAGAGTTGAGACCGTGTTTAGTCCAAGTAAATTCACTGTGACATATGCAGCTGTGATAGAATGTACAGTTGCGGAATTAAATGACACTCGGGGTTGCGGGGGGGGGGGGTAACCGGAGCCACCAGAGAACGAAGCGGGCGTGTTCGGTGAGCCCCCGCGCATGCCTCCTGGCTCGTCCACCCACCCCACCCCCATCTCTCCTCTACCCCCGCTTACAGCCTTGTGTGATCCGAGCACGTCGGCCAGCGTTATAACTTAAATGAATGGAGGAACTGATGAACTGTCCCTATGCATCTTTGGATGCATGCAGTCAAAAACTTCTAGTGGTTAACCTAGATAACTATAGCTTTTAAAGAGCTTTAAGATTGTTTATGGAAATGTCATATATTCTTATTATTAAAAGAGTGCTATTGGGAAAAGGAGCGTAATGAGGAAAACACATGGAGCTGGGACTGGGAGTGGAGGGGCACAAGCCGGGATGCTTTACTCATGGAGGGGGGCGTACCACCCAGGCAATTGGCACTGACCACAGCTTAGCGAGCCGCTTGAAGTGGCCACGTTAGAGAGGGTCTCCGTTGCTCCCAGTTCAAACAGGTTTTTCAAGCCCGTCCCAGTTTCATGTTAAAGTTCGCCTCCCCTGGGAACTGATCCAGCCTTCCACATCCTCTCCCTTGTATAGCTTTTTTGGTTAAGACATATCAGCCATTGTGATTATTAAGATTTAAGGACCTGTACTGTGGAATAATTATAAACCTTACAGTTGTTTTTTTGTGAGAAACAAATGTTTTTTTTGGAACCTATGACTTGGGAGGCTATGACTCTTAAAGCACTTACTGTAAGCTGAGTGACTACAGTGAAGGCCAGGGAGCCATTTCAACCATGCTCCTTACTACACTGAATCCAGTGTTACTGTCCTATCACTTAGCTGGCTGAGGAATGTTCAAGGAACAAGCCCTGTGCTCAACCAGGCGAGACAGAAGAGAGAGTAGATCATGTTTATTCTGCTCCACAGCCCCTATGTGACACGTCCCTACACCGGCCCGGAAGCTTTCTAGCGCACTGGCTCTCCACATCAGCAAAGAAGCTGCTGTTATTCCACCACTGAGTTGTAAACGTGCCGCGGGCCATATGTGCGGTATGGGTAATGCTCCATAAACTTTAATGATACACCAGGCCATATTTATTTTTTTATTCTCTCGTGTGATTCATTGTAGGGGAGGACATTTTGGGGGGGGTTGCTCTAAAAGCTTCAGCATCAGAAGCGTGAGCTTTGTATGGAATGGGAGCACAGGCCTAGTTGACGCCCGTCTTTCTGCATCTGTTTTCACTTTTGTTCAAAATTTATAACCAAACCTCTTCAAGGTCATAATGGCTGAATGTCAAATTATTTGGTCAAATATCCAGCAAACACATAAGTGGCCAACGGACGCTTATCGTGAGTAACCAGTCACAAATCATCTTTAAGCAAGACTGATGGAGATGCAGTAGGTAGTGCAAAAACTCCTTGCCTCCAGTAACTACACAGTTGCCCTGTTCATAACACTGCTGAAAACAGTAGTCGTGGAGCCAGGGCGACCAACATGTAGTTGGTTGAACTCCCAAAAGAGTTCTGGATCCAGGATCTCCCGGGCAGGCACGCACACACATTCCTCAGGGACGTAGCCATACCATCCACCAGGTACTGCAGGGTGCCTCGGACCCGATGAGCCCTCGACAGATGCCGGACAACGTAGGCCAGGCGACCATCGACAAGTCGAGGGGACGGAGGGGTAGGTGTGGGGGTGGAAAGGAAAGGACTGGCCCTTACCAGCTTGAGATTTGAGAAAGGGAAGGAATGACAGACCCTCATAGACTTGGAAAGCTGGAGACAATAGGTGACTGGGTTGATGCGACTCATGATCTTAAATGGTCCTATGGATATCAGCCAAATTTCTTTTTATCTGGCATCCATAAGGTGTCAACAGTCTTTAGACATAGTTTCAGGCTTTTATTTTGAAAAATGAGCGTGAAAGATCACATTGCTTAAGTGGATAGGTGGGGGCTCTCAGAGTGATATTTTGCGCTACAAAGTAAAGCCGCCATTGTTCCTCCCGCTGTTATTGAAAAACCAACACACTCGGTTGATATATTATCGAATATATATTTTAAAAGCTACCTGAGGAATGATTATAAAAAACGTTTGACATGGACATTTCTGTGGACATTATGAAGACTATTTGGAAATTCCGTCTGCGTTGTCGTGACCTCTCTTTCCTGTGGATTTCTGAACATAACGCGACAAACAAACGGAGGTATTTTGGGGTATAAAATAATCTTTATGGAACAAAAGGAACATTTGTTGTGTAACTGGGAGTCTCGTGAGTGAAAACATCCGAAGATCAAAGGTAAACGGTTAATTTGATTGCTTTTCTGATTTTCGTGACCAAGCTTCCTGATGCTAAGTGTACATAATGCAATGCTAGACTATCGATAAACGTACACAAAACGCTTGGATTGCTTTCGCTGTAAAGCATCATTTCAAAATCTGTAACGACAGATGGATTAACAAAAGGCTAAGATGTGTTTTGCAATATTGCACTTGTGATTTCATGAATATTAATATTTTTAGTAATATTAGTTGACTGTTGCGCTATGCTATTCAGCGGTTGCTGATGAGAATGATCCCGCGACAGGGATGGCTAGCGTCAAGAAGTTAAGGGAAGATCACGCGTGGACAGCCACACTCGTTGACCCGGTGGGATGAGCCGAAGAGCCCTTCGGTGCTGGTTTGCCTGGTTTTGGTGTCGTGCAGAGGAGTGGAGCAAGGAGGATCGCACCCTGATCCGGTGTGGTGACAGTCTAGTGGACGAGTTCGGCAGTGTGTTATGAGCATACTCTGCCCAGACGAGGAACTTGCTCCATTCGCTGGCCTGAGTGGAGACGAAGCAGTGGAGGAACTTCTCAAGCTCCTGGTTAGCCCACTCAGTTTGCCATTCGGCTGATGGCTTATCGGACCAATAACCCATATCACAGTGGTTACAATTCGAGAAATGTAGATGATGGGCTCGGGGTCCCTCTCCTTGTTAGAGACATCGTGTTGGTGCGACAGGGTTTCTGCCTTCTTATTTTTTTGGATCATGACCAATAGTGTGTGAAATCGAACCTGTTAAAAAACAGAGCGTTCAACCTCTTGGCTTCTTGAATGGAGACCAAGTTCTTATGGTCCGCCCAGATTACGAAGGAATGAGGTGCCCCCTCCAACCAATGTTTCTCCCCCTCAAGAGCCCCCTTCACTGCCAAGAGCTCCCGGTTGCCTACATCGTAGTTGTGTTCCACTGGCGAGAACCTCTTAGAGAGAAAGGCGCGTGGGTGCAGTTTCTTGTCCTCCTTGTTCCGTTGTGAAAGGACCACCCCTGCACTGGTGTCCAAGGCATCCACCTCCACCACAAAGGGACAAGTCGGATCAGGATGAACAAGGATTTGTCCAGAGGTGAAATGTCCCTTGAGCTCAATGAATACCCTCTCAGCCTCAGGGGTCCAGCAAAAACGGGTCTGGGACTGGCGGGTTGAGACCGTGAGAGGCGCTACCACTGCATCAAAGTTGTATTTAAAATGCATGTAAAAATTGGCAAACCTGCTTGAGTGAGGTGGGACGGGGCCAGTCGGCGACCGCCTCAGTCTTTACGGGTCCATTTGGATGCCTGCGGTAGAGATAATTGGACCCAGGAAGAAAACCTGGGATACCTGGAACTCACACTTCTCTATCTTGACATATAGTTTATCCTGCAGGAGGCGTCTCAGGACTTGGCGGATGTGCAGTATGTGTTCCGAAAGGGTCTTGGAGAAGATCAAGATGTCTTCAAGGTATAGAAAGATGAACCGATTCAACATATCCCTCAGGTTGTCATTGACCAATGCTTGAAAGACTGCCGGTGAGTTCGATAATCCGAAGGGCATGACTAAATACTCATAGTGGCCACTAGGATTCTCACCAGATTGTAAGCGTTGCTGAGGTCCAGTTTGGTGAAGAATCAGGGATACAGGGGAATCGATCCTTGATTGTAATCTGGCTTCATCCTTCTTACCCACGAAGAAGAAGCCCGCACCAGCAGGGGATGTAGAGGGGTGAATGAAACCTGCCTCCAGTGACTCCTAGATGTAATTATCCATGACTGGTGCTTCAGTGGTCGAGATGGAGTACAGACGACCCTGAGGAGGTGTTGCGCCGGGTAGGGGTCCTATGGCACAGAGGTAAGGACGATGAAGGGGAAGGATGGCGGCCTGCCTCTTACTGAAGGCCTCCCAGAGGTGAAGTATTCGGGAGGGAGAGCGGTAAAGTCATGGTCTTCAAGGGATGCAGTAGTACACGTATATCAGGTGGTGTCAGAAGAAGGCGCTAAAAATTGTCAAAGACTCCAGCCACCCTAGTTATAGACTTTTCTCTGCTACCGCATGGCAAGCGGTACCGGAGCGCCATGTCTACATTAGGTACAAGAGGCTTCTAAACAGCTTCCACCCCCAAGCCATAAGACTCCTGAACATCTGATCAAATGGCTACCCAGACTATTTGCATTGCCCCCCCTGTTTTACACCGCTGCTACTCTCTGTTATCATCTATGCATAGTCACTTTAATAACTCTACATACAAATACATACTACCTCAACTAACTGGTGCCCCAGCACATTGACTCTGTACCGTACCCCCCTGTATATAGTCTCGCTATTGTTATTTTACTGCTGCTCTTAATTACTTGTTACTTTTATTTCTCATTATTATTTCAACTGCTTTGTTGGTTAGGGGCACGTAAGTTAGCATTTCACTGTAAGGTCTACCTACACCTGTTGTATTTGGTGCATGTGACAAATAAAATGTGATTTGTTTTGATTTGGGGGTCTTAAACATTTAGTCTGGCAGTCCTTATCCCAGTCTGGTAGGTGTCCCGTGGACCAGGAAACTATTTGGTTATCCTAGGGGTACCTGATCTTGGGATCAACAGAAAACTAGGAGTCTCAGAGTGGTTCACCCCAACCTGCAGTAGAATGGGCTTGGTCTGACATTCCACCTGGCCGGAGTCCACCGAGGGCTTGAATCTGCAGAGGGATGGGACATTTCACATAGGGGATCAGTAACTCTCTGGCGAAATCTTGATCAAGGAAATGATCCACGGCCCCGGAGTCCAAAGGCTTGAATCTGGTGCTGACGCTTGTCCCAGTGGTGGGTTGCGGATTGTAACCGACGGTGACTGGGTAGCCGGGAGGTAACTGCACTGCTCCTGTCCTGGTGAGCCCTGGCGTTTCCTGTCAGCTCTGGGCAGGAAGCACGGTGACTGGGGAGCCGGCAGGTAACTGCACAGCTCGTGTCCTGGTGAGCCCTGGCGTTTCCTGTCAGCTCTGGGCAGGTAGCACGGAGATGGCCGAGACCTTGCAGTAGAGGCAGCTGCCATCGCACATGTGCCTGTCACACTACTGTTGGCTCAGATGTGTGCATCCCAGCTGCATGGGCTCCTCAATGCTGGGTTCGGGGGGCTTGGGGTGCTGACAAAAAATAAACGTCTCACTCATTCTTGGACGCGGTTGTCGATCCTGATTGCCAGTGTTATCAGGGACTCGAGGTCCTCTCCCAATTGATCCTTGACGGAGTTATACAACCCTTGGTGGAAAGTGGTAACCAGTGCCTCCGTATTCCACCCACTCTCGGCGGCTAGGGTGTGGAACTCAAAGTCAGCCACTGGTCTGGCCCCTTGTCGTATTTTGAGCAGTCGGCTGGCCGCTTCTCATCTGCCGACTGGCTGGTCAAAGACTCATCGCAGCTCGGCAGTGAAGGCTAATATGGAGCTGCAGGATGGTGGCAGCTGTTACCACACTGCCGTTGTCCACTCCAGCGCCTTGCCCGAGAGTAGAGAGATTATGTACGTGATCATTTCCCGAACGGTATGAAACGAGGAGGACTGTAGCTCGAACCCCAGAGAGCACTGGATGAGGATCCCGTTGTATTCTCCCGGGCGGCCATCATATCGCTCGGGGGCTGGGATCTTGGGCTTGGCGACGCCTGTAGCACTGGGTAATGCGACTTGGGCATTGGCTCCTCCTGGGTTGGGGTTGAACTGTGGTTGGAGAGAGTCTGTAAGTCCCCGGAGGTTTTCTGATGTCGAAAAGAGTTGTTCTTGCTGCTGCCACAGCAGTGCTCCTTGGTGGGTTACAACATTCTTGATCTGGTGATCTCTGCTAGGTCCATGTTTTGGGCTGACATGGTGAGGTTGGACCCAGGGGCAGAGAAGAGACCAGACAGGTAATCAGTGGTTAAGGATAAATATAATACTTTACTGAGAAACGGCAACGGAAGGATCATGGTAACACTGGGAAAACAACAAACACTAAGACTCAAAAACTCACTCAGGAGACAAACGCACACAGCACACAATTCAAGCTTCAGCACAGGAAAACAGAAAACACACCTCTTTTCAATCATAATGAGTACATAGGACACACCTGAGAGTCGCTAATATCTCTAAGATGGTCTCTGCCACCCTATGGTGACAGGTAAAACAATGACAGTATGGCCAAAAGAGAATATGCAAAACCTTTTCAAAACAAGTCCCTCCTCCCATGCCATGTCAAAAAAACTGCTTATTTCCAGTGTTCCTTTGTTGAGCTAACCATTTTTTATTGCTACATGATTGGCAAGATGAAGGCAAGGTTTCATCCTGTTACTTTGACCAATTCAACCCTGCCAGCTCAGCTCAAGGTAGAATGCATTTTGTGAAGCATTTGAACAGGGAACTGTAGTTCTGTAGTTCAGACTGTAGTTCTCTAGCTAGCAGCATGTGATCAAGCCCCTTCTCCACCTCTGCTTATGTCTGTTTTCTCCTCGTCTGTGTGAGATAACGCCAGGCCCAGTCTGTCCCCTCCTGTCTCTCTCGCTCTCTCTTTCATTCCCCACTCGACAATGAGACACACGCTAGTTCCGTTCTCCATGTTGATCTTGGCATTTCGTCAGCTTTGGTTCACTCGTGTGTTGTGATACAAGTGTGGTTTGTCTGCATAATCAAAGCTCCCCTGTCCACAAGTGCATCTGTGTCCTCAGACAATTGGAGAAGAGTAAGCAGGAATAATCATTGGTTCTGCAAGAGTTTTTTTGTCATTTTGAAAAAATAAATAAAATATCACTTACAGTAGAATTGTGATTCTAGAAATGTAAGACAGAGTACTGTGGACACTGGTAGTGCCTTAGTTGTGGAAGGACCCTGTTGTGTTGCATGTCAGCATTCTACAGTCATTTTTTGGAGGGGGGGTATTTTTTACAAGTGAGAGTTATTGCACTGAATATGACAGTTGTACAGGGACAGATCTATAAGGAGACTTGTTCTGATAGAGACATGACACCTGCTCCCGTTGGGGCAGGAGGTGACTAGCTACATTTTTTATCTGTGGTCTGTTCACACGTTTATCAGCCAGTGAAGTGAATTGAGACACATTTTGTCATCCATTTTTCTTTCCAGTTTGGCGAGGAAGCAGCTTTCGCAGCTCAAGTTTTCCGGCCACCCAAAAAGCGGAGAGGGAGAGAGAGAGTTCCAGACCTCCATTGCTAGTCTTTGGGTTTCCGGTGGGCAGGGGGAAAAGAGAGGGAATGGAGGGAGAGAGAGTGTTCCAGACCTCCATTGCTAGTCTTTGGGTTTCCGGTGGGCAGGGGGAAAAGAGAGGGAATGGAGGGAGAGAGAGTGTTCCAGACCTCCATTGCTAGTCTTTGGGTTTCCAGTGGGCAAGGGGAAAAGAGAGGGAATGGAGGGAGAGAGTGTTCCAGACCTCCATTGCTAGTCTTTGGGTTTCCGGTGGACAGGGGGAAAAGAGAGGGAAGGGAGGGAGAGAGAGTGTTCCAGACCTCCATTGCTAGTCTTTGGGTTTCTGGTGGACAGGGGGAAAAGAGAGGGAATGGAGGGAGAGAGAGTGTTCCAGAACACCATTGCTAGTCTTTGGGTTTCCGGAGGGCAGGGGGAAAAAGAGGGAATGGAGAGAGAGAGAGTGTTCCAGAACACCATTGCTAGTCTTTGGGTTTCCGGTGGGTAGGGGGAAAAGAGAGGGAATGGAGAGGGAGAGAGAGTGAAAGCTCAGTGGAAGCACGCCAGTCGAGAAACAAACCTGATTTATTATCACCAAAAATCAGCTGCAGATGTCAGTTTACAGCTACCCTCTGCTGCCAATTAGAGATCTCTGCATACACATACAGACACAACACACAAATACAGACAGACACACACACATAGATATGCTATTCTCTAGGTTCAGATGCTGCCATTGATTATTGTATGATTCAGTATTGAACCTGAAATACTAAGTATTTTAAGCTTCCCCTGCTCTCCCTGAGTGAAATACATTAGAGATTATTTGGGGGCTAAGATTTCTCCCCTAAAGATTTTTCTTTCTATATATTGTTTCATGCTGTTGGTACGTATGTGTTATTTTTGTCTGCAGGATTTAAAATAATCTTTCAATAGGTTTTTGGATTTCTTTATTTAGAGGGAAAGTATTCAGAACCCTTCACTTTCTCCAAATGTTGCTATGTTACAGCCCTATTCTAAAATGAATTAAATTGGACCCCCCCTCATCAATATACCCCATAATGACAAATGAGAAACAGGTTTTTCATCATTTTTGAAAATGTAAAAATAAAATACTGAAATATCAAATTTACACAAGTATTCAGACCCTTTACTCAGTACTTTGTTGAAGCACCTTTGGCAGCGATTACAGCCTCAAGTTTTTTGGGGTTTGACGCTACAAGCCTGTATTTGGGGAGTTTGTCCCATTCTTCTCTGCAGATCCTCTCAAGCTCTGTCAGGTTGGATGGGGAGTCCTGCTGCATAGCTACTGTATTTTCTGGCTGGGCCACTCAAGGACATTCAGAAGACCTGTGCTGAAACCACTCCTGCGTTGTCTTGGCTTGTGTGCTTAGGATTGTTGTCCTTTTGGAAGGTAAACCTTCACCCAGTCTGAGGTCCTGAGCGCTCTGGAGTAGGTTTTCATCAAAGATCTCTCAGTATTTTGCTCCATTCATCGTTGCCTCAACGACGTTGTCCCCACAGTGACTGTACGTTCACATCCCAACCAGAAGCCATGGATTACAGGCAACATCCACATCGAGCTAAAGGCTAGAGCTGCCGCATTCAAGGAGCGGGACAGTTATCCGGATACTTCTAAAAAGAAATCCTGCTATGCCTTCAGAACCCTCAAACAAGCAAAGCGTCCAATACAGGATTAAGATTGAATCCTTCTACACCGGCTCTGACGCTCGGCGGATGTGGCAAAACTTGAAAACTAATATGGACTACAAAGGGAAACCCAGACGCGAGCTGTCCAGTGACATGAGCCTACCAGATGAGCTACATGCCTTTTAAGATCGCTTCGAGGCAACACTGAAGCATGACGAGACCACCAGCTGTTCTGGATAACTGTGTGATAACGCTCTCGCTAGCTGATGTGAGTAAGTCCTTTAAACAGGTCAACGTTCAAAAGCCGCGAGGCTAGATGGATTACCAGGACGTGTACTCAAAGCAAGCGTGGACCAACTGGCAAGTGTCTTCACTGACATTTTAAAACTTTCTGAGGAAGTCTGTAATACTG